>NW_004955608.1:168155-178061 GCF_000276665.1 Chinchilla lanigera
CTGCCCAGGTTGGCCTCAAACTTCTCATCTTCCTGCCTTAGTTTCCCAAGTGGCTGGTTCCTCACATTATGCCCAGATCCAAACGCACCAATCAGTACACAAAAACACAGAATAGTCCCTTGTGCTCACTCCAGTTCATCTCTCCCTGCAGCACCGGCCACCACTGACGTTTTCTGTATCTGTTTTCATGACCTTTAAATTGTTATTAGGACGTGCGTGTAGAACATAGTGTTTACGTACAGTGTGTGGAAAGTGTGCATATATCACACACTGTGTTTCATTTTTCATCCTGTTTCTTTCTGCTCCCTCCCCCTCAACCTCTTTCTTTCATTGTTTCTTTTTCCTTTTTTAATTTAATTTAATTCTTTCTTCCATGCATAAAAGGTAAAACAGAATTTCTTAACAAAATAATAGGACAATCACAATAGTTAATGCATTACATATAATTACCTTTAAAGTACTTGTTCAGGATACAAGTTATGGGCCTAAAAATCCCTCCAATTGATAGTAGTACAAACCTTCCTTTTAAGCAAACTAAGAGACACTAATAGTATAACTGACATGTATTTTTCCCTTTTCCTGCTGCTAAGGCTCTTGTTTATTTAAAAAAAATTTGGGTTTTTGAGACAGGGTCGCATTATGCAGTTCAAGGTGGTCTTAACTTCACTTTGTTGCCCAGGCTGAGCTTGAACTCATAGCAATACCCCTGCCTCAGCCTCCTGCATGGTGGGATTACAGGGGTGTGTCACCATACCTGGCCAAAAACTTTTAAATAAAGTATTTAAAATTGCCAAACAAAAGAAAACAACAAGATAAGAAAACTCATAAAATACAATATATGTACAAATCGTTTTCAATATATCTTTAAGATCTACTTTTTAAATGTCTGTGTGGTGTTATGTGTGTGTATGAAGGTGTGTGTTTGTATTTTGAGAAAGGTTTTACTCTCATTCAAGTGTCCCCCAGTTCTCAGTCCTCACTCCCGCTGCCTCCTGAATGGCGGGAGTAGAGCCTGGACACCTGGCCTGGCTGTGATCATTCCATTTGTTGATCACTGAAGAAAGCAGAGATGGGAGCCTCAGCCGCTCCACTTGTGTTCAGGCTGTGGGAAGAGGTGAGTGAGGGGCTCTAAACACCCAGACGCATCTCCGGGTTCCAGTCTGTGTATCTGGTTAGGAGCCTCGTTGCAGACAAAGGTGAGGACAACAGTGCAGGTTCTGAGGGGTGGCAGAACCGCTTCATTTCTTTCTGGACTTTAGGTTCCCAGGAAATTGCCTAGTCCAGCACTGTGACCACGAGGGAGGGAAGACTGGATTAAGGGTGAGAGCCCATGGGAAATACTAAATTGGCTACAGAGTTGAAAATCCCTCAGGAGCCAGGTGCAGTTGCACACCCCTATAATCCCAGCACTTGGGAGGTTGAGGCAGGAGGATCACCATGAGCCCAGGCTACATAATGTGTTCAAAACCAGCTTGTGCCACAAAGCAAGACACTGCCTCAAGAAAAGTTCATTAGGAAAGCAAAATTGGGGCTGGGGATATAGCTCAGCAGCACAAGCCCCTGCCTGGAAAGCAGAAGGGCCTGATTCAATTTCCAATGCCAAAAAAAAGATAGAATGCAAGGCAGGTTTAATAGCTGAAAAACAAACCTAAAGGAAAATGTGTTTTAATATGTGAAAAACAAATTGATTTATTTTCAAAGGAATGCCAGCCAGAAAGAAAAGAAATACAGAAATAAATAAATAAATCAAGATCCTTTCAATAGATAATATATGAGAAAGAATTCAATTACTTATTCACAGTACTTTCATCTTATCCATAAAAGTAATTGATTTTGTGCTTTAATAGGTACGCATTGCCAGGTGGGCGTGGTGTGAACTTTAATCCCAGAGAGGTGGTGGGCTGAGGAAGGAGGGTGAAACATTTGAAGTTACTGTGGGACTTATTTTAACTTCTGTAATTATTGATTTATTTTTATTACAGAGGATTCAATCCAATCCATCTGCACCATGCTGCAGCCCAGACTTTTAACAATTAATTATTTATTTACTTATTTGAGACAGGGTCCTCACGTATTTCTTTTTTGTGTGTGAATATTTGAAACAAGGTCACGATATGCACTTCTGGCTGGCTTTGAGCTCGCTGTGTAGCCCAGGCTGGCCACAAACTCACAACAATCCTCCTGCCTCAGCCTCTCCACTGCTGGGATTATAGGTGTGCATGACCACACCTGGCTAATTTATTTCTTACAGATTTCAGACTGGCCTTGAGTTTATGGTGATGCTCCTTCCCCAGCCTCTGCAATGCTGGGATGACAGGAGTGACTCACCACACCCAGCTAGATCTTTATTTATTTTGAGGCCAAATCCTATAGATTCTTCAGGCTGGGCTGGAAATTCCCATCCTCCTCCTTAGCTTGCCAGAGTGCTGGGAATACAGGAGAGTGCCGCCATGCCCAGATTCCTGTATAATTTTATTTTATTTATTTTATTTTATTTTATTTTTTGGTATTTTTGAGACAGGGTCTCACTATGCAGTTCAAGTTGGCGTGGAGCTCACCTTGTGGCCCAGTCTGGTCTCAAACTCACAACAATCCTCCTGCGTCAGCCTCCCAAGTGCTGGAATTACAGGCATGTGCCACCATGCCCAGCTCTCTATAATTTTAAAAATGCAATTCCTATCTTTGGTATTTATGCAAATGATAACACCAATATTGATAGTGAAGCAGTATTTCTTGTACTAGCAATTTAGAAAACTATTCCTGAGATAGGCCTGCTCATAAGAACTGCTCTCACTCCACCAGACTGACCAGCAGGGTGCAGGCTTTTTTCACAGCTTGGAATCTTCCTGCACCAGCGATGGATCCAGCCTTGTGCTCTCATGTGCCGCCCTGCTGGCTGCCAGAGCTCTGCTCCTGTGCAGAATCCTGATGAGGTGGTGGCCACACGGAAAACTTTGTTCCATTTGCGCACTGCGTCCCCGGCCTCCCCTGTTCTCAGGAGCAGAGGAAGTGTGTTGATGATGAGGGAGGTGGACCACTGACCCTAGGTCTGTACAGTGTATTACATATGTTATGTGTATAATGCACACAAAACACCATGTGTCCTAATTCAGAACTTCTAGACTTCCAAGCGGATAATGAAGTTGCCAGTGTATGAGCAGAGCAGACATAGGAAACTGATATTTTCAAAGCAATTTGTAGTAAAATTTCTTGCAGAAAAGCTGGACATGTTGGTCCCTGCCTGTAATCCCAGCACTTGGGAGTGTAAAGCAGTTGGACCTGAGTATAACGCCAGGCTACATAGCGAACTCAAGACCAGCCTGAGCTATATAGCATGAGCTTGTCTCCAAAAAATATATTATTTGTAGGAAAGACATTTTGTTTATTTGTCTGCACAGTTCTGCAGATCAGACTGAGGACACAGGCCCCCTGATCTACATCTTCAGGTTTATTTCTCTTCCTTTTTTGAGATACAGACTTGCCAAATTGGCCAGGCTAGTCCAGAACTTATAATACTTGTGCCTCAGATTCCCAATTCTCTGATATTAGAGGCATGCAGTAGCAAGCCTGGCTATGAACAGTTATGTGTTCTTGTTTGGTTATTTCTTTTGAGAGAAGGTGTTGATATGTTTCTGGCTTGCCTTGATACATACAGATCCTGCTGCCCCCACCAGCCAAGTCTAGGAAGCGTAAGTATGCACCATCATACTCAGATTTAGGAAAACCTATCCTTTTGTAAATGTTTGCAAAGTTTTATTAAAAATAGGAAAAAAGGAAACAAGTCCTGGAGTGTGAGTGTGGGCCATGTAAAAGCAAGAAAAGAAGTACACCCTACAAGATGAGCACAGGACACTGTGCAAGATCAAGGACAGTGATCAGGAAAGACTATTTCCCAACACACTTATGAGAGCAGGACAGCGACAGCCCTATAGATGAATACAGTTGTATGTACTCGTCCACTGCAAACTGCAGCCTTTCCTCTGTGCATGTCATTACCTTGGAAGCATTGCATGAGTAAGGGAATGTTCCACCCTTATTTGAAACATTGAATGTGAAACACGTTTCAAACTGCAAAATTTTATACAAGCAGAGGGCTGGTGCTGGTGTGTAGCTCCATGACAGACTGCTGCCTTACATAGGCAAGTTCCTCATGTGGTGGACTCACAACTGGTCATCAACTGGAATCACCCAGGGAACTGATTCAGTGTAGTGCTGGGTGTGGAGAGCTCCCCTGAGGATTGTTGCCAACAACATAAATGGTGAACAGGGCCAGAAGAAGAGGGGTTCTTGGTTCCCCAGGATGAGCTTATCATGCTGGCTTTCCTGATGTGTCTAGGGCAGCTTTCATCACCCAAGGAGCTGAGAACCTTGTTATAACTGAAAATAGCTGTGGTTCACTTTGGAGGAGCTCTGGTCCATACCGTGAGCACCGCCTCCTGGCTCCAGTGCAGATCCCTCAGCCTGCTGGCACAGATCCTTTGTTCTGCTGGCACAGACTATCTAGTTTCCACCACTGACCTTTGGGCCCTCCCAGGACAGAACCACGAAACAGACTTGCATGAGATATTGTCATGGGCTCTAGGCCAGCAGTTGGACTCATGGGGGAATTATGTAGGTCTTCAGCTGGGCTCATACAGGACATTGCTATAGGATCCAGGCCCGCTCTTGAAATCTTTGGATGTTTAGGGTGTCTACAGATTTTCTCCACTCTTTTGTACTTGATTCTTTGACTAATATAAAAATAACTTACAAATGATGTGCCCTGTATTAAATGGTTTCCCTTGCAAACCCTGACTGCTACTCTGGGTTTAATCTTCAGCACTACAGTGGAGAACAAACAACAGCCAGCTACAGGGGCCGATGTGTACAGTCACTGCGCTCTGAAGGAGCATCACTATGAGTGGAAGTCAGCTTTGTTTACACATAGTTAGGTCACCGCCAGCCTGAGATATATAGCTAGACCCTGGCTCAAGAAACAAACAAACAAACAAACAGAAACACATTATGATCATTCTTTCCAGCTTCAAAATTGGTTAACATTACAGGCATGAATGACAATGGTTACATTCAATTGTGAGACTTAAAATCCAATAACATCCCTGAGGGCAAAAAGAGACACAAATTCACTGGTGTCCCAAGTGGTAAAAGGTATGTTTCCAGTGGGATCAGCTGAGGGACCTGGCTTGAGAAGGTGAAATCTAAGACCAGAGCTGGAGCAGAGCTGAGAGCACAGCTCCTATGGGCAGACGAGGGGGTCACACAATTCCAAGTCTCTTTGTGGAGGTTGCAGAGGAGGAACCATGAGTCAAGCCCCAAGACCCGGTCATCCTAGTGGATCTGACTGATGGCCTTTGCCTTTATTGTCAGGGTTTTCCCCACAGCAACATTTCCCAGGCAGGATGTGTCCACAGACAGTGCCAGGGCTTTCAGTCTGAAAGATTAACATGAGACTGAGGAAAGTTCAGGTTGGGCAAAAGCAGTTCAGGACTGAGGTAAGCTAAACTTAAAAGGTCTAGTAGCATTTGTTTTGATTTATTCTGAGTTTTGTGGCCCTGGTGGTCAAGCAATAAGCCTTAGCCCCAAGCTGCATCTCTGTTCCTTGCTTAGTTTTCCTCCGCTTGTGTACAGTGTGGTGTCACTGCAGCCCCAGCAGAGCAGCCTTCCCTTGGGCAGTGAAGCACTTTGTCCGCACAGCCGAGGACCAAAACCTGAGCCTCCTCAATCCACCCACAGCCAGTGTCAAGGATTTTGGTGTCAGGTGAGCACTAAGGGTCACAGGGAGGGAGTTTTTCCCAATACTCTCAGAGTGCTCCAGGCCTTGAGTGTGGCCCTTCTGCCCCAGAATCCTCTCACCAAAATGTGTGGTATTGCAGCAGCTCACATGGACTCATTTTCCCTAGACACTTGCGATTTGTTCCTCCTACCTTGGGTTCTGCTAGAGCAAAATGACAGCAACTTCTCACCTCAATAAATTTAAGAGTTAGGAGCTTGCAACAACTTCTAACCCATGAGCCACCTCCTTGGGAGATATCAGAGTAGACTTTCCCTAAGGGTTGTAACTATTAGAACTAAAACCATAAGCCATTTACAAGCACCCTGCCAAAGTTAAACTATAAAGAAAATGAGAAGACACTTCAGCAACACATAACAGCACATTTCCACCTCAACAAAGGCAAACCCAGAAGGCAATGACTTGGAACAATGTGAAGAGAACAATGAAGTAGTAGCACACGAAGCATCAACATCGATGAAAGAGGCTGTAGAAAGTAATCAAATCACAGTCACTGAGGCATCTACATAGATTTTAACAATAATGAATGACATGTTTAATGACTCTAAAGCAAACAGAGAGAAAAGGAACCTGGAAGAGTTTAGGAAAATGATGAAAACCATGAACACCCAATATGGGCAAGAGATAGAATCCTTGAGACAGACTCACACAGAGGTGCCAGAGATTAAAACTCACACTGAAAGTACACACAGCAAAATGAGTCAATATGAAGAAAGAATATCATACCTAGAATACAGGACTGTGGTTAGAGGTGATGAAATGATTTGTTAACAATAGCAAGGGACCGTGAAAAATCAATCCCAAGGCAGCTAGATAACACAAAGAATAATTTGCCCAACCCTGTGAACGCAGGACTTCATGACACCCATGCGGTGTCCACAGCGTTGTGGCTGTTACATTTTCTACATCTGTAGTATTTGCATCACTTTTAGCCGGCTGATCTTCATTTACCCAAATTTGGCTCTGAGTGGCTACAACTTGACCCTGGAGGTTCCCCAGCTACCTTGGGGCAGCACCGGTTACTACTACCTGCCCGGTCCCACACTCAGCTGTGGAGGGCGGGGCCACAGAAAACATCTCTGCCCTTTATGGGGAAACTCTGGTAGGTGAGGTTGTCTTGGAAAAATCAGACACATAATCCGAGCACATGATCAAGCCATGGAACTTTTAGTGGTTTCTCCAAGTGCGCAGGCTGCACCCAGATGTTCCCAGCCGCTCTCTTCATCACGGTTAGTGTTTGGAATGGACCAACCATCCTGTGTAGATGAATGGGAAACTCCACTCTGCTCTGTGTCAAGAATGGGATATCATCAGGCCATGAGAGCCTGGGAGAGTCAGAGATGCAGCCCTAAGGGAATGAAGCCAAACTGGAGGCTATGGAATCCACCATTCTGGAAACAGCCACAAAAACAAAAAGGGGGAAACAGATGTCCCAGGGGGAAGCAGGGAGAAATGTGGCTAAGCATAGCCACCCAGCACAGTACTACACCCCTGGGCTAGCATGTCCATCCCAAGCACGGAGAGAAGGTAAGGAAGGATCTGACCGGCACATCTTACTTTGATGTCTCAAAACACTGCAGCCTATTCACACAGACAACAGACAATCCCATAAGTTTTCTTCTCCAAATATTGGAAATTGCTGAGGTCCAAGTGGAGTGCAAAGGTGGAGGTTGCAGTGTATGCCTGTAGTCCCACCGCACTTGGAGGCTGAGACATGAGGGTTGCAGGTTTGAGCCTAGGCTGAACAACTAAGCTACTTAGTGAGACCCTGTCTCAACAATTTATGTTGCAAACAGAAGATGCCCAAGTGATGGAAGGGAAAAGAATTGGACATAAAAACAGTTAAGATGTATTATGTATATGTACCAGCTCCCCATGATGAATATGAATATGAATATTAAGTACTGCATAGACATAGAAACAATACAAAGAGTAAAAAGAAAACCCAGAAATTGGAAAAAAATTTATCTGAGTGTCCCTCGGACAAAGGTCTTCTATCTAGAACATATAAAGAATTAGAAAACATCAGCCTCCCCAAATTGAAAGACCCTGTCCAAAAATGGGCAGCTGAGATGAATACACACTTCTCAGATAAAGAAATACAAATGGCAAATAAGGGGCTGGGGATTTAGCTCAGGGGCACAGTGCCTGCCTGGCAAGCACAAGGTCATGAGTTTGATTCCAGGTTCCAAAAAAAAGCAAATGGCAAATAAATACAAGAAAAAATCTTCAACATCAGTAGTCATTCAAGGAATGCAAATTAAAAAAAACACTGAGATTTCTTCTCACCCCAGTAAGAATGCCTATCATTAAGAAATCAACTAGTAATAAATGCTTGCTAGGCTGTGCAGAAATAGGAGCTCCTTTCCACTGCTGTTGGGAATGCAGACTGGTAAAACCACTGTGGAAATCAGTTTGGAGATTCCTCAGAAAACTAGGTTTAGAGGTCCCATTCTTCCCAGCTATTCCTCTTCTGGGTTTTTTCCCAGAAAATCTGAAAACATCCTATCACAGCGATATATGTACATCTATGATCCTAGCAGCACAATTTTTAACTGCTAAATTATTGAAGCAACCCAAATGTCCATCCACTGAGGAAAGGATTAAACAAAATTGTGGTATTTTTATGTGATGAAATATCACTCAGCGAAAAAGAAAGATAAACTCAAGGCTTTTACAGGTAAATGGTCACAATTAGAGACCATACTCATAAATGAAATAAACCAGACCTCCATGTGTAAGCAATGTATTGTCTCACCAGTGGAAGAACCTGAAAGAGTGAGTAAAAATTAGGAGGTATGATAGACACTGTGAAACGAAAGGAAAATGTCCAAAAGTAAAGAGTAACTGTGATGAGGAAAAAGAGAAAAGAAGGAAGGAGTAATTATGTATGTATGTATTGACAGGATAGCTAACATAGCTGTACTATTGACTTCTATTGCTTTACTGAAAGGAACAGTTAAAAATTACTTATTTGATCTATCTTGTATGTCTCTATTTGTTTTCCTGAGAAATCACTTTGAAGGTATCAATATGTAATACAACAACCATTGTTAATTTCCTACCACTTTGTCTGAAATTCAGTATTGTCTGTGTTGTTCTTTTGCTGTTTTGTAAAAGGGTGTCTGTTTGTTAATGTTTTCCTTCTTTTATTTGTAAAATAAATTAAATAAATACAAAAAAGGGATAGAAAGACAGCTCAGGGTGAACTTCTTCAATTCAATCCCATACTAAGAAAAAAATAAAGAAAAGAATTTCCCTATCCAGAGTACATGTAATTATCATGCATGGCAAACCTGCTAATAAACTACATATAATAAATGCATAAATAAATTGGAACATCAAGACATTGGGTCATCACGAAGGAGTTTACATTAAGATTACCTTTATTTGTTTATTTTTCTATTTAATTTTGATATTTTGTGTCACCATGTACGTAAACCTGCCCTCAAATTGTAGCTGACCCTCCTGACTCAGCATCCAAAGTGCTGGGATTATGGACATGTCCCTCCATATATGGTAAGGTTCCCTTGGTGAGCATTTGAAAATCAGATACATAGGACTTACAGACATATGCAGGTTTCCCTTATTTCCTTTATCAATGGTAGAAAATACCCACCACTCAATTTTTAAAAATGAAAGGTTTATTTTGTCTGACAATTTATTTCATAGACCAGCTTCGCAGAATTACATGGCAGAGGAGAAACAGCTTATGGCCTGGATGTGGAAAGAAGCGACAGATTAACAGAGGAGGGAAGGAGATAGACTCTTCTGGGCCACCCCCAGTGACCACCTTCTCTGACCAGGCTTAGCTACTGAAAATCACATTGAGTTATAAATTCAGTGCAATAATGCATGGATGAGTATCTGTGCTGCATGATCCAGTTACCATCAACAACCCCTCCTGTGATGGTAGGAGGCTTTAAGGAACATATAGAGTTAAAAATGTATTAACTAAGAAGGGGAAGCACAAAAGTTTAGCATCTACTGCAACGTAGATAGTCATGCTCCTCTCTGACTTCCCACATCCCACTGCTGTCTAGACTATAAAATTTGTGCATCGTGCAGGAATAACAGTAGGTACAGATCTGGATTCTAAGAGATGGTCTTATGTC
>NW_004955608.1:179445-181453 GCF_000276665.1 Chinchilla lanigera
TTTCCAAAGGAGGACAGAGACAATGACTTCCTCCCCATCACAGCTGCTGAGCACAATCCCCTGTTCAGTGTACAGGGGAGTGTCCTGTCCCTCCATTACTGCTTTGTTTTCCCTTTTCCCAGGACTTTAACTAGATCTGCTTGCAAAGTAGGATATCTAATCTGCCCTCATTTTGTCTGTTACCTTGCAGCTGGCTTTCTGTGCATGGGGCCTGTTCCAGATCTCATATCTCAACTTAGTCCCTGCTTTTACAGAGGAGGAAATGGCAGACCATGACACGTTCCTGAAAATACTGTCTTTCTCACTTCCTAGCATCTTCCCCTAGGCCAGTTGACAGGCAGAGTGATGCCTTCTTAATATTCACTGTAACCACAATGGTACAGGGGAGCTCACCATGCACTCACCTGAAGATCTTACGCAGAGATCCGTGCAAGAAAAAGACATCGTCCATATGAAACTCCCGCAGATTTTGCAGCTGTCCTAAGTGATAGGCGTACATGAGGGAATACAACTTGTTTGTCCCAGGTGCAGTAAACATATTTGGACTCAGGCTGCTAAAGCGAAATGTGTGCAGGTTTTTCATCTTCTTGAGCTGAGGAACAAACGCTCTCATGCCTTTCCTGCTCCACTCACTGAACACCTCCAGCTCACGGATAGAGTCCAGGTGCACAGCTCTCAGAAGCTTCAGGATTTTAAAGACAGCACTGGAACTGATCATCACTTTCTCAGAGTACAGGTGCACTGAAGCTTTTCTCTTCCTGACCCAGTTCAAGAGGCAGAGTTGTAATTTGTCATGCGTGTCATTAAAGGAACTGTAAGGTTCGAAACAAAGGTTTGCAAATATTGTCAAGGTCGGCTTCTTATCAGTCAAACCAAGCTTGCTAGTTTCCTCACTCCCGGCATCTGCTAAGGGAGCAGCACTCATGGCTCTGGGCCCTGCAGTCCAGAAGTCCCGGTGTCCATCCCTCCAGTCCAGCACCTGCAGTTTCCACCTGCTGAGCATGAAACAGAAATCAGCCTCAGTAAATACATAAAGACCCAACTTCCAACCTGTGTTTCTTTTCCACTTTCTGGGCATCATCCATTCCCCTGTTTTTCCTGCCTTCCTTTTTCTACACTTTTAACCTTTGCATGCAGCTCGATTCAATTTCCAGTCCCTGTGAGAGTAGGAAGATGCAGGCGGCTCCTGACTTCACCTCATGCTCCACATGCAGCTTTCTCATCAGGAAAACCCCTTCCCAGGTGGTGCTCAGCAAAGGCCAAGAAACTGTGATCCACCTCAACGTCAGAGGCTGCTGCTCACTTCTGTCTCCTTGGGCCTTCATGCCAAATGTCCCTTTTCTGATCTCCCTGGCCCCTGATTCTAGTATTTATATATCACACTCACCGGTCGTGAACCTTCTGGGACAACTGTACATCAAGTCCATCCAATAATGCTTCGAAGGTCTGCAGAATTTTCTTTTTGTTTCTATCCCCAAACTGCATGTATTCAAGGTTTGGTGTCCTCAAATCCATCAGGCTCCTCAGAGGGAGGTAGGGGAACGGCCAGGCCTGCACCATCACCTTCAGGACTTCATTGTGTCCCCCCATGAAGGCATCCATGAATAAGTCATGGAAGATTAGGGAGGGCAGGGCATGAAGCGCAGTGCTGGCTAAGGGCTCACTCTTCAGCAGGCTCTGCTTGACCAGCTCATACAGAGGCGGTGGGCTCTGCGTGCTCATCCTGAGATATCTGCAAGAAAAAGCATACTGAGTAACATCCAGGAAGTGGGATCTGTTCAGACAAAGCACAGAGACCCCTTCTAAGCCATGAAAACCAACTCAAAGCCAAAGTCCCAAGTCTGGCTAAGGTAAAGCTTTCTCAGCATATCCCAATTTCACTGACCTGTTTGGCTGCAAACCATACACTAGGTGCTGTTGGAAGCAGCACCCCACTACCCTATCCAATTCAAGCAACTAGTCCTCTGAATTCCAGTCCCTCATGGGAGTGGGTCCTGAGCGCTGTGAA
>NW_004955608.1:181868-183011 GCF_000276665.1 Chinchilla lanigera
AAGACTGCAGATTCAAACAGGAGAGGACAAGTCTATAATCCTAGCACTATGGGAGTCCCAGGAAAGAGAATTTGAAGTTAAACCCCAGCCTGAAAATTTAGTGGTTTAGCAAGAATAACTTGCAATAAATTTTTGCTAAATAAAAATTAGGTATGAGTAGGTACATCAGTTCAAAGGCTGTGGTTCAAATTCCAGAGCTACAAAGAAGGAAAATTACCACTGTAGCCAGGTGTAGTGGTGGATGTCTGTTATCCCAGTACAATCCAGGCTGAGGCAGGTGGATCACTCCAAGTTCGAGGGTAGTCTGGCCTACAATGTGAACCTAAGCTATTCAAAGCCAGCCTGAACCACTTAGAGAGATCCTGTCTTAAAAGAAAGAAAAAAGAGCAAGCCCCAAACAGCATCAAAAATACAGAAAAGCAAAGCCCAATGAAACATAAATAAATGCCTGGTATAAACTATTATATGGATGCTTTTTTGGTATTGTGTGCAGTACAATGTCTTGAATGTGCATTTCCCTCAGAGTCACCAGTTTAGTTCTTGCTTGTTTTTTCTTTCTCTTTTTTGGCTGTTTCTTAGTTTGAGACAGGATCTCACTGATTTCCAAGCTGATGTACACTTTGCAATTATCCTCCCTCAGCCTCTTGAGTAAGCAACATTTCAGACATAGGTAAATACACAGGCCTCTACTGTATTTTTTCTGCTTCATTTTTAATTCTCTTTATTTTTATTTAGAGACTGTCTGGATATATAGTTCAGGTTGCCCTTGAACTTGTGTAAACCATGTCAGACACCAACTCAAAGTAGTTCTGCTACCTTAACTTCTGCAGTGCTGGGATTAAAGGTGAGCACCACCATGCTTGGCTTTTTTTAATCCTTATATTGATGGCAATAGAGCTAAATCAAAGCACTGACATCCAGGGCCTTCGATAAAATTGCAAGCCATCATCTTTGACCTATCTTTTATTTTTTCTTCCTTCTTTTTCAGACAGGGTGTCACCAAGTAATTCAGAACATCCTTGAAATCCCTATGCAGCCCAAGCAGGATGCAAATTCACACTGATCTTGCTGCTTTAGCCACCCTAGTGCTAGTATTAAAGGTGTGTGCTACCAGGTTCTGCTTAGTGACCGTGTAAGGAACAA
>NW_004955608.1:184393-185422 GCF_000276665.1 Chinchilla lanigera
AAACAATAAAGCTAGGTTTTCTGGTGGACAATTGCAATCCCAGCACTGGGGTCACTGAGGCAGGAAGAACACACTGGGTTCCAGGCCAGCATGACGGACAATGTGAGTTCAAGGTCAGCCTGAATTGCCTAGTGAGAGCCTGTCTCAACAAAATGGTATAACATGACATAACCAAATGCAAGATAAAACGGCTGAAGGCAAATGTGGACATTTAGAATCAAAAGAAAAATCTTTCCCGGTATCGGAGAAAAACCAAAAAAAAAAAAAAAAAAAGAAAAGAAAAATCTCTCTCTGGCTTTGTAGTTGCAACAATACTCCCAATGGTAGTGAGGCTGAGGCAGACGAATCTGGAGTTCAAGTTCAACCTGGGCTACATGCAGAGGTGAAATCCAAGGAGAACATAGCAAGACCTCAGGTCCTAGAAAATACAACACTTCCAGTATCCCAACCCTCTCTATCTGAAGAGAGAGAAGTCACAGAATCCATGGGGCCATCTGCGACTTCTGTGCCCGCAGGACGCTGGCTGAGGGTGGGGAGGTGGGACCTCGTCATGGAAACCAGGGACTCACCAGGTGCAGACTCAGGTGACAGAGACGGGGCTCCGTGAATCCAGGCAGGACCAGCGGTGACTGGCAGCTCCGGGACTGAGCATCTCCTCCTCTGCCCCTCTTCTCTTTTTTCCCCCTCTTAGCGACACCCTACCCTCCCTGCTCCTCCCTTTCCAGCAAACTCAGATCCCTGATTAGTTCACTCCCTCTCCACCCAGTTAATCCTGGTGCGCTCAGGGCTTTCTCCACGCTCGTGGGTTCTTGCAGACCTGGAGGTGGGAATGGAAGAATTCAGGGTAGAATGTCAAGGGCAGGAATGGCCCCTTTAATGGGATGTTTGGTTGAACCCGAATATTGACTTTTCCAGAGTTAAAACCTCTGTACAGTATCAGGGAGCAGTGGTTGGAGGCCACAGTCCCAGCTGCTTTGCATGCAGGAGTTGGGTTTAGCCTGTGCAACAAGGAAGGCCTCACTTCTAAAA
>NW_004955608.1:189365-194522 GCF_000276665.1 Chinchilla lanigera
TGTGTATACCCGGGGCTGATTCATGGTGCAATGCTAAGTTGCTGGGCACTATATTAAGAGTGTGGGTGCTCCCCACTCCCAGTAGCCTGGGTAAGATATGAGGCACAGAAAGAGCTGTGGTCATTCTGTGCTTGTTTTGCTACCTTCCACCCACCATGAACTGTTTCTCCTCTGCCATGCCATGGAGCATGGCTCCCATGGAGCCATCCAACTATAGACTGAAACCTCTTCAAACCATTAGCTAAATAAACCTTTCCTCCTCTGACTTTGAGTGTCCAGTATTTTGTCTCAGCAATGAGAAAATTAACTAAGAATTCTTTATGACTACAGGAAAAATTATATAAATTATCTACTGTGGCTCAATTTATTTCTTTCCTTTGTTACTGGTTATTTTTTTTTTTTATTTAGGGTTTTTTTTGACACAGGGTCTTGCTCTGCAGTTCAGGCTCACTTTGATCTCATCACATAGCCCAGGCTTGCCTCCATCACATGGTGATCCTCCTACTTCAGTGTCCCAAGTGCTAGGATTATAAGTGTGCACCTCCATGTATCTCAGTGTTTTATTGATTTGTTTATTTTTAAAAATTGGACTTTGAATGAGCTTGGTATATGAATGGAGGAGAGGTCTATTCAGTAGAACTTGAAGTATTCAGTGGGAAGGTACCCAACCTGCACCACAGTGTGAAACCATAAATCAGCATGATATGCTCATTGCTTTAACCTGTAACTGCTATCCTGCTTGCTCTTCCATCCCTGCCTTTGAGGATTTAATATAAACCACAGAATACTGGGTATGGCGGTGCACTCCTGCAATCCCAGTAGTGGAAATACGGGAGCAAGAGGGTGATAGCGAGTCCAAGGTCAGCCAGGGCTACACAGTGAGTTCTCTGTCAGCCAGGATTAGAAACTGAAACCCTGGTTCAAAAAAGCAAGTAAGTCTCATATTCCTATAGGGCTGAGGGCTCCTGTACCTAGGCCACCAGGTGGCATGGGAGCAAGAAGATGGTAGATGGCACCTTAGGCAAGGACGGTGCAGAGAACTCAAGATCACCCTGAATTATATAGCAAGAGCTTGTCTCAAAAAGGAAATGATTTGCAGGAAAGACCTTTTCTGTGTTTGTTTGTTTGCACAGTACTGCAGATCAACCTGAGGACACACTCCCACTGACCTACATCTTCAGCTTTGTTTGTCTTTCTGTTTTGAGATAGAGCCCTGCTGCACTGGCCAGGCTAGTCTTGAACTTACCACCCTTGTGCCTCAGCTTCTTAATTCTCTGAGATTAGAGGCATGCAGCATCAAGCCTGGCTATGAAAGAGTATGGATTTTTGTTTGCTTATTGGTTTTGAGAGAAGGCCTTGGTATGTATTTCTGGCTTGCCACAACTCATGGAGAACTTCCTTTCTCAGGCTCCCAAGTTCTGTAAATGTGGGCATGAACCATCACATTCAGGTTTCAAAAGGTCTATCCTTTTTTTTTCAAATGTTTGCAAAGTTTCTTTAAATATAGAAAAACAATGAGTTCTGGAGAATGAGTTTCTGCAAGTAAAAGTAGTCCAAGAAGTACCCCCTATAGGATGAGGACAAACCACTGTACAAGGTCAAAGAGACTGACCAGGAAAGACTACAGTCATACCTTGGCATACTGTGGGTCATTTACTGTGGCTTTACATGTGTTTCTAAAAAAATATATATCGAATTCTGTGTTGTGGAGTTTTCATTGTATCATGGGATTTTGTGGTTCACAATTATTTATATATTAATATCTATGATGTTGATTATTTTTGCCTAAACAATTTAAAACAATATAAAAATATAGAAATGATAATTCAAACTATTAAAAGAATATTAAATTGAAATAAAATACAGTATATATTTTCAGCTGATGAATATGGTACTGTACACAGTAGAAAGGAAATACGCTACTATCAGCTTTTGCAAGGTTACCAACATGAGATTGTACAGGGCACACTATTGGCTGATGGAACGGAAGGCGACCAAGTACAGCACTGGTTTCTGTATCCCGAGGGCTGATTGGCTCAGTGACCCTAGCATCTGTTCGCTCTTCCACATCGTGCCCATACATTCAGCATCTCCCCTTGTGTTTAAGAGCATATGAAGTGTTTATCAGAGTGTGAGAAAGGTTAATAGCAGAGTGGGGAAGGTTTATAGGACTGTGGGGAAGTGTTATAAAGCCTTAAAATATATGTAAATAATAAAATAAATATAACTCTACCACTTTGCAGATTTCCAACTATCATGGGGGTTTCTGGAACATAACTTCCACCATAGGTGAGGATCACTGTATCCTCAAAATCACTTATGACAGTAGGTCAGTGAAACCCCTATAAATCAATCCAGTTATACGTATTTGTCCACTTCAAATTATAGCCTTTACTCTATGTGTGTGGTTTCCTCAGAAGCACTGCATGAATGTTGGGAATGTAGAGTCTTTCCTGGAAATGTTGGTTCTTAAAATTGTTTCAAACCTTGTAAGCTTTGTCACAAGCAAGGATTCATGCTGGTGTGCAGCTTCCTGATAGACTGCTTGCCTGGCATGTGCATGTTCCTGGGTGTGGTGGATTCACAACTGGTGGTCAACTGGAAACACCCAGGGGACTGAATCAGTGCGGTGCTGGGTGTGGAGGGCTCCCCTGAGGATTGTTGCCAATAACATAAAAAGGAGACCAGGAGAGGAAGAAGAGGGGCTCTTGGCTCCCCAGGAGGAGACTGTCGTGCTGGCTTTCCTGATGGGAACTAGGCTGCTCTCATTATGTGAGGACTTTGGGAACTTGTTATCACTGAAAATGGCTATCATTCACTTTGGGGGAGCTCTGGTCCTCACTCTGAGCATCACTTTCTGGCTCCAGTGCAGATTCCTAGCCTGCTGGCACAGATCCTTCCTCCCACAGATGCAGACTTTCTACTTTCCACCACTGACCTTTGGGCCTTTCCAGCACAGATCCATAAAACAGACTTGCATTAAATTATATCTTGGGCTCTTGGCCTCCAGTTGTACTCCTGAGAGGCATAGTGTAGGGCTTTAGCTGGGCTCATGCAGGACATTACTGTAGGATTCAGGCCCTCAGCTATAATCTTTGTGTCTTTAAATAAATTCAGATTTCCTGATCTTTTTTGTACTTGAATCTTTGGGTTACAGATATAAAAAAATCCTATAAATTATGTGTCCTGTGTTACACTGTTTCCCTGGATAACCCTGCCTACTACACTGGATTTAATCCCCAGCACTGCAGTCGAGAACAAACAGCTGCCGGTTATGGGGGCAGGTGTGTACACTCACAGCTCTCTGGAAGGCTGAGGGAAGGGAGCCAAAAGTTCAAGTCCAAGCTGGGCAACGTAGTAACTTATCCGGAGTCCAGGCTTTTCTTTTTTCCTTGTCTGAGACACTGTCTCAGTGTACAGTTCAGTTGGCTTTGCTTTCATCTCATTTCGTAGCCCAGGCTGGTCTTGAACTTGCTGTGATCCTCCTGCCTCAGCCTCCTGAGAGCTGGGATTATAAGCAAGTGTCATGATCCCTGTCTTATAATAAAAAAATGAGAAATGCTGTGTAAGCAGGTAAGAGCAAAGGCTTTGAGTTCAGGAGTCAGAACTGCCATCAATCAATACTAAAAGTGAAGAATACAATGAAAATAAGCTGAAAGGTGGATCAATGCTGAGACCATAAATTCAGGACCTGGTCCACAACCAAGAAAAAAAAATCCAGTTTATGACAGCAGTATAAAGACAGTGATGTCATCACCACGGAGAACAGTTGTATGGAACTGTGACCTGGGATTTGGTCACCTAGCACAGCAGATTATGGACCTAATCAAGGTGGCAGAGAGGAGCCACTGAAGGTGTGAGAGGTGCTCAAGGCTCAGGTCAAGGGAGAGGGTCTTACTGGGAATCCCTGTGCATCACATAACTGAACCCCTGTAATTGCAGGATCGGATCTAAGGCCTGAGAGACTTTCTTCAGCTTGAGGCTCAGAAACTAAAGGGAAGTTGCTGCAAAGAGACAGGGGTGACTCTTTCTGTCCACAGCACTAGTGATTGAGCTCAGGAGGTGCTGAGCTACATCCCAGCACATTTAAACTTTTAGAGACAGAACCATAGAATGTTATCCAGTCTTGCTCACATTCCTGATCCAAGGCAGCACATGGTGATGCAGGACTGTTAGGCCAGAACTAGGGAGGCTGAGGCAGGAGTATCACCATGATTTTGAGCACAGTTTGGGCTACATAGTGAGTGTGAGGCCAGCCTGATATGCACAGGCAGACTCTGTCTCAAGAAATCAACACACAAACAAAGAAACCAAAAGTTGTGATCACGCTGTCTCAGCTTTAGAAGTTGCTGATATCATAGGCATGAATGACAACATCTAATTTAATTGTGACACTTACAATCCAGTACTTTCTGGGTGTGGTGGCACACACCTGTAATCCCAGCGCTCCTGAGGCTGAGGCAGGAGGATCATGGCAAGTTTGAGGCCAGCCTGGGCTACAAAGTGAGCTCAAGGCCAGCCTGACCTGCATAGTGAGACCCTGTCTGGAATAGACTGCATCAATCAATCAATCAATAACATCCAACACTATCCCTGAGGATAGGGAGGAACCCTTAGTCCTTAGAGCCACAAGTGGTAAAGGGTGTTTCCAATGAGATCAGCTGAGGGAACTAGCTTGAGAAGGTCAAAACTAAGATGGGAGCTGCTGCAGAGCTGAGAGCCCAGCTCCTACAGGCAGACAAGGGGGTCACGCAGTTCAAGTCTCCTTCAGGAGGTTGCAGAGGAGGAAACGAATCCAACACCAAGACCCAGTCATCCTAGTGGATCTAACCTATGGACTTTGATTTTAGAGTCAAGGTTAAAAAACAAAAACAAAAAACAATATCTAGGGCCTGGGATGTAGCTCAGAGGCACAAATACCTGCCTGGCAAGCACCAGGTCCTGAGTTCAATTCCCGCTACCAAAAAAAAGAAAAAAAAAAAAAGAGTGAAGGTTCTTCCCACAAGGGACATTTAAGCTCAAGATGAGTAAAAAGCCATTCACGAATTGAGGTAAAGTGAACTGAAAAGACCTAGTAGCCTTTTATTTTGATTTCTTCTGAGTTTTCAGGCCCTGGTGATCAAAGAATAAGCCTTTGCCCCCAGTTGCTTCTCTGTT
>NW_004955608.1:196552-197622 GCF_000276665.1 Chinchilla lanigera
AATCAGGCAAGATCTGGCCACAGCTGCTGCGGTTGTCCTAAAGGCTGTCAGCAGAGTGTGCATCCTTGTGAATGGATAAGGTAGAAATTCCTTTTCCCAAAAAGCTGGAAAACATTCTCTACAGTTTATTGGTCTTTTTGAGACAGGTCTCAATAGGCAGTTCAGACTAGACTTGAGCTCAGTGTGTAGCATGGTCTGGTCTCTACCTGGCAACAAACCTCCTGCCTCAGGCTCCTAAGGGCCTGAATTACAGACCTGTGCCACCAGGCCAGGCATAAACATTCTATGCCATATTTTTTTTCAAGTGTGTCACTTGCCATATTTTTTTCAAGTGTGTCAAAGCCAGAGTGAATTATATATTAAGACTCTGCCTCACAAAAGCAAAACAAAATGGCTGGGTGTGGTGTTGCCTGCTTGTAATACTAGCACTGCGGAAGCTGAGGCAGGAGGATCTTTGTGAGTTCCCTGCCAACCTTGCCTACAAAATGAGCTCAAATCCAGGCTGAACTGCATGGGTATACCGTCTCTCAAAAAGGCAAAAGAAACAAATAAAAGCAAAAAGGTGGATCTATTTTATGCCTATCTTCATCCCTAAGTGGGAAATTTCTCTCATGGGAGAAGCATATGTGGAAATCTTCATCTCAGCATTTTCCATCCTAACTTTAAAGTGCTCTATGACTTTGCTACATGGATTTCACCATTACTCACGAGGCATCTTTTAGTGCTGCATGCAGTGGCTGTGACCTGGGAGGAAGGCAGAAAGGGGATTACATACCTGCAGACTTGGAAGTTTGTTGTAAACAGATAATCTTTATCAGTTGTATCTGTGAGAGATTATAATGAAGGGCAGGTGATCACAGCAACATGGACTTGGGGCTGTAGTGAGATTTCATGGTCAGTCTCACAGCAAATTGTCAGAGCAAGAGGTCAGAAAACTTAGTGATTTTATGCTTTGGTTTGCTTACTGTTTGTAGTTGTGTTAGCCTTAAACTCACCATGTAGCCCAGACTGCCCTTGAATTCCCAGTGACCCTCCATCCTCACCTCCAGAGAGCTGGGATTAGAGGTGTG
>NW_004955608.1:198602-199647 GCF_000276665.1 Chinchilla lanigera
CCACCAGCTTCTATTTCCTGTACTGTGAACCAATGAAATTCATAGGGTTATGTTCCTACAGCACCTGAAAATTGTGAAAATCTGTGAATCTCAGATGTGGTGAGAAAAATGCCCATAATGCCTATTTTCATATTTTAAACCTACATGTGCTATGTCTCCCACAGTTATGCAATTTAATTAAATCACATATTTGTAAACCCTTAGAGGTGCAAAGGGATTTGGCAGCATCTTAGGGATCTTGGGGCTTTAGGAACAAACCCAAGAGCACATGGGAGAGCTGCGTGCTGTACAGCAACCTGTTGCGATGCAGGAATGCTGGGACCAGGGATGGGCTACAGCGCAGCCTCCCATCAGCACCAGGAAGAAATGAAGGACGCTCTCATATTAGCTCTTTGCACACCTCCTGGGCAAAAGGAACTGCAGAGGACACGTGGGCTTTCCACCAATTGGACACAGTTTCTGCCAACAAATATAACTTAGGGTCTAACAGAAAACTTCAGGAATGACAGAAGCCCCAACTCTAAACTGACCTCATGAATTTATGTTGTATTTCCATCCACAAGAGGTTTCACAGCATGAGAAACTTCCAGTCAGCTTGCACACTGCTGGATGCTCATCTTGCTGAGTCTGTCCTTCCAGTGTCGGGGATTGGATAACACAGTGACCCAAAAGGGAGGCAGACAGAGCAGACCGTCCCTCCTCGTGCCAGCTCTGGGGTAGGAGGGGAATTCAGGATTCTATAATTTGCAATGAAAGCTCAGCATTCATTTCAGTCTCCTTAATTTTTCTTGGCTAGATGCACTGTGGGACCTGATGTGTTAGAGACTGGGCTTATAACATGTCCATTTTGTTGGTTATATTGCTTAGAATGGGGATCAGAGTATTTTCCCAAAACTGATGGGAGTCGCTTTCAGAATCCTTGGTTCCCAATTCCCTGAGGGTCTGGAGTTTAATGTGCTGGAGTAGGAAATCTATGTTCTCTTCATCAAATTGCATCATCATGGTGCTATCAGACATTCTTCCTGCTGTCACTAAGAGCAGAAGT
>NW_004955608.1:201554-205901 GCF_000276665.1 Chinchilla lanigera
GGGACTCGGTGCTCATCCTGCTGAACCTGCCTCTGGTCACACTGTGCTCAAACATTCAGCATTTCTCTTTGTGTCTAAGAGCATAGAAAGTTTTACAAGTGTGTGGGAGAGCTTAATAACAGAGTGGCAAAGGTTTGTAGGAGTGTGGGAAGGGTTTATAAAGCCTTAAAATATATGTAAATATTAAATAAATAAAATAGTGCTACTTTGCAGAGTTTCACCTATCACGACAGTCTCTGAAAAGTAACTCCCAGGAAAGGTGAGGATCACTGTATTCTTAAAATCACTTATGAGAGTAGATCAGTGAAACCTCTATAAACCAATACAGGTGTACGTACTTGTCAATTTCAAATTGTAGCTTTTACTCTGTGTGTGTGTGGTTTCCTCAGAAGCATTGTGCGAATACGGAGATGTTCACTTTTTATTGGAAATATTGATTCTTCAAATTGTTTCAAACTGTGCAAGCTTTGTCACAAGCAGAGGATTCATGCTCCCTGACAGAGTGCTTGCCTGGCATGTGCAAGTTCTTGGGTGGTGGAGTCACAACTGCTGGTCAACTTGAAACACCCGGCGGACAGAATCAGTGTGGTGCTGGGTGTGGAAGGTTCCCCTGAGGATCGTTGCCAACAACATACAAAGGAGAGCTAGACAGGAAGAAGAGGGGCTCTTGGTTCCCCAGGAGAAGCTTGTCATTCTGACATTCCTCATGGGAAGTGGGCCGCTCTCATCATTCAAGGAGCTCAGGGATCTGTTCACACTGAAAACGGCTGTGGTTCTCCTTAGGGGAGCTCTGGTCCTTTCTTTGAGCATTGCTTCCTAGCTCCAGTGCAGATGCTTCAGCCTGCTGGCACAGAGCCCTCATTCCACTGACACAGACTTTCTAATTTCCAACACTGAACTTTGGGCCTTCCCAGCACACATCCATAAAAGAGACTTGCATGAGACATTCTCATGGGCTCTAGGTCTCCAGTTTCACTCATGAGGGGCAATGTCTGAGGCTTTAGCTGGGCTCCAGCAGGAAATTGCTATAGGATTCACGTCCTCACCTGGAATCTTTGGATTTTTAATGTATGGACAGATTGCCTGAACTCTTTTGTACTTGAATCTTTAGGTCACTATTATTAAATATTCTTATAAATTATGTGTCCTGTGTTATCTTGTTTCCCTGGCAAACCCTGGTTACTGCACTGGGTTGAATCCCCAGCATTACAGTGGAGAACAAACGTAGGCAGTTATGGGGGCAGGTGTGTACACTCACAAGCATTCTGAAAAGTAGAGTCAAGGGATTAAAATGTTCAAATCCAATGTGGGCAACATAGCAAGATAGCCAGAGTCCAGATTTCTCTTTTTTGCTTGTTTGAGCAGAGTCTCAGTGTACAGTGAGTGTTGGATTTGCTTTGCACTTACTGTGCACCCCAGGCTGGTCTTCAACTTGCTGTGATCTTTCTGCCTCAGCCTCCTGAGTGCCTGGATTATAAGCAAGTGTCACAAACCCTGGTGACACTAGTCTTAAAACAAACATATACATAAAGCTGAGTATGCAGTGAGAGAATAGGCTCTGAGTTCATGAGTCACAACCTCCATCAATCAACATTAAAATTGAAAAATAAAATAAAAATATGCTGAGAATGTGGATCAATGCAGAGACTGTAAATTCAGTTCAAAGTCCACCACCAAGAAACAAAACAAGTGTATGACAGCTATATAAAGACAGTGATATCATCGCCAAGGAGAACAAATCAGAAACCTGTATGGAACTGTGACCTGGGATTGTGTCACATTTCATAGCAGAGAGTTTGTGCAAGCAGGGTGGCACAGAGCAGCCACTGAAAGTGTGAGAGGTGCTGAGAATTAAGGTCAAGGTTATTGGACCCCTGTGACAAGGGGAGGTGAGCAGGTTACTGTGTAGGTGACTCTGAGTTTTTACTGAGACCCTCTGAGGAACACATAACTGAACCACTGTAATTTCAGGATCAGGTCTAAAGCCTGGAAGCCTCCTCTGTACGAGGCTAAAAAAAAAAAAAAGAACTTGCTACAAAGAGATAGGGTTGACTCTTTCTCCCCACAGCACTAGTGATTGAACTCAGGAGGTACTCAGCTTCATCCCAGCATATTTAAATTTTAGAGGTAGGATCTTAAGATGTTTCCCAGTCTTGCTGATCCTATGCTGGGCATGGTGATACAGGACTGTTACACCGAAAGTAGGAAGGCTGAGGCAGGAGCATCACCATGATTTTGAGAACAATTTGGGCTACATAGTGAGTGTCAGGCCAGCCTGATTTACGCAGGCAGACCCTTTCTCAGGAAACCTACAAACAACAAAAAACACAATAGGATCATTATATCTCAGCTAAAAACCTTGCTGATATCACAGGCATGAATGGCAACATTACTTCAATTGTGACACTTAAGATCTAACACTTGCCAGGAGTGGTGGCACATGTTTGTAATCCCAGCATTCAGCAGGCTGAGGGAGAAGGATCATAGCAAGTCTGATACCAACTTGGACGATAAAGTGAGATCAAGGTCAGTGTGAAAGGAATGGTGAGTCCCTCTCACAAGGAGATGATATAAATAAATGAAAAATAAATAGATACTAAGATCCAACTCTATCCCTGAGGGCCTTGAGGGACACGTACTAGATGATGCCGCAAGTGGGAAAGGGTGTTTCCAATGTGATCAGCTGAGGGAACTGGCTTGAGAAGGTGAAATCTAAGACAGGAGTGGATATGGAGCTGAGAGGGCAGTTCCTATGGGCAGATGAGATGTTCATACATTTCCAAGTCTCCTTGGGGAGGCTGCAGAGGAGGAAACATGGGTCCAACCCCACGACCTGGTCGTCCTAGTGGATCTGACCAATGACCTTTGTCTTTAGTGTCAGGGTTCTTCCCTCAGGGGATATTTCCCATGCAGAGTGCATCCATAGGTAGTGGCCAGGGCTTTCAGTTGGAAGAATAACATGAGGCTGAAGAAGGTTCTGTTTGAGTAAAAAGCAGTTCAGAAATTCAAGTAAACTAAACTGAAAAGATCCAGGAGTTTTTTGTTTGGATTTCTTCAGAGTTTCTTGACACTGGTGATGAAGCAATATGCCATTCCCCCAACCTGTTTCTCTGTTCCTTGTTTTGTTTTGCTTTATTTGTGTTGTGTGTGGTGTCACTGCAGCCCCCGGAGGGCAGCCTTCCCTTGGGCAGTGAACCACTTTGTCCTCACAGCACAGGGCCAAAACCTGAGTCTGCTCAATCCACCCATGACCAGTGTCAAGGATTTTGGTGTCACGTGACATTAAGAGTCCCAGGGAAGGAGTTTTTCCCATTACTCTTAGAGTGTTCCAGGCTTTGAGTGTCGCCCTCGGGCCACAGGATGCTGTCTGCACAAAGTTTTTTATCACAACAGCTCACATGGCCTCATATTACCTGGAAGCTTCCCATTTGCTTCTTTGACCTTGGGCTCAGCAGTGGCATCCCTCAGCACCTGTGTTCCTGAGCACACTCCCTGTGCTTCCCAAAGGAGCCGTACTTTAGAAGTTGGTCTCTGAAAGGCATTTCCTGATGGCAACCATTGAGTAACCCAACAGAAAGGTACAGAAATCAGGAAGAAAACACTGACCATAAATGTCCACAGCTGTTATCAGCTCACTCTGGAACATTAGGGCTGAGGATAGGTCAACTGCCAGCCCACTCTACACATTCAGAAGGACTTTGACAAAAAACTAAAAGCTCCTTGGCTACCGCTCATTGACAAGGCTCTGCAATGAGTCCCAGGGACATCGGTGTGTCAGAAAGCAGGGAAAAACCCAGGAAACATGGAGAGAACATTTGGTTAGAAAAAACTACAGGTTGGAAGGGAATATACAGTATGGAATATCTCTGTTTGCTGCTGTGAGTTCCTGAGGGCAAACCTCACTGATTGGAACACTCAGGCTTTTCCTCCTCAGTGACTACAGATTCACAAGTTCCGAGCTAGAAACCAGGTTAAATGATTGTGGAAGACACCAGATGATTCACACACAACTGTTTATTTATGATCATTCCTTTACATTTACGCACACATTTGTGCAAAGACTGAATTAACATCTAACAACTCAAATTCTGGTTTCTGACCCTGTGTAGGACTCAGGTCCACAGAAGACATTTCCCCTTGCAGGTCCATGATTCTCCAACATTGCTGCCTGCTACCAAGCTGTCCTTTTCTCACTCACACTGAAAGAAGAGCTCTGCGTCCTGGGGCCAGAAGGTAGCATGGGAAATGTGCACTCAACTAGATGGGGATACAGGCCGGGCATGGGTTAGGGTGCATGTAGTACACTGTCCTTTGGCGAAAGAGTTCATGGGAAACACAAAACAAGAT
>NW_004955608.1:207136-209239 GCF_000276665.1 Chinchilla lanigera
CACATCTTACCTGAGCACCTGGTCCAAATGGCCTTCAAGGAACTCAACGGAGTCCATATAAATCTCTTGTAAACAGTGAAGCTTACGAAATTGAGAGGTGATTTTGGTGAACAACTTCTCTCTCATTTCTGGGGAAATGGTGGCAGGCACAAAGACGTGAGAAATAAACACTTTGTGAAGATTTCTCATCTGTCCCAGAAAAGGGGCAAAATGAGCCAAGGAAAACATTGTCCAGGAGAAAAGCACATCCATCTCCCGCACAGAATAAAGATTCAGCTTTTTGAGGATCTTTGTGACCCGTTCGGTGCACAGGCCCGTGATACACATCTTCGGACACTGCAGGTGCACCCGGTTTTCCATCTCCTGGACCCACTTGAGGAGGTAGCTATCCACTGGATCCAGCCACTCATTCATGATCCACAGATCTACAATCACCTTGAGGGGCTGCTTTTTTGCCACTCTTGGCAGACTCTTCCTTGTTTTTCTCCTCTTCATGGTTTCTGAGGAGCAGGCTTGCAACTTGTTTTCAGCACAGACTGTCCAGAAGTTCTGGTGCACAGCCCGCATATCGAGCACTTGCAATTTGAACTTCCTGCGGGTGAACAAGTAAAGAATCTGAGAATTCTGCCCGGAGCCACTTTCCTCCTGTGCCTTCCTCATCTCTGAGGTCTGTTGCTATCTTCTCCCTCTTTCTATGCTGCAGTTTTCTGTTTCTCCTTTCCCCTTGGTTACAGCAATATTGTGACTCCCAGTGCCTGTGGGAGGATTCAGGAACTTCTTGCTCCTATCACTGCAGCCTCCACCACCAGCTAACCTCCCCATCTAGCAGTGCACACCCAAGTGGCCCCGCAATGCCTCAGGCTTCTCTGATTCTCTGGCAGTCCCCATCAGAAGCTTCTGCTTCATCCTTGAGACCCCACTCTCCTGACACTTTCTGTCCCTTCCTGGAATCCCAGGGCCTCCCTCCAGGGAACCTGGGTCACACTCACCTGGAGCAAACCTTCTGGCTCAGCAGCATGTGAATCCCTTCCAGCACAGCTTGAAACATTCTTTCCTTCATCTGGTGAACATTCTTCTGAGTGTCCAAAGAACCTGGTGTCCTCATCTCCATCAGGGATCCTAGGGGTAGGCAGGGAAAGGGCCAGGCCAGCAACATGGCCTTCAGGACCTCAGTGTGTCCCCCAGTGAAGGCCTCCATGAACACTGGTGGGAAGAGCGCCCCTGGCAGATATTCCACGGCCTCCATGGCCAAGGCCTTGTCCCTCAGCAAGCTCTGAATTGCCAGTTTCTGTAGTGTGTGTGGGGACTGGGTGCTCATCCTGCTGAAACTTGAAGGGCACAGGTGCTGTGGAAACACTAAGAAAAGAGACATCCTTTTAGGCAAGGCTGAGACACCCCTTCTCACCCATCAGGAACCAACTTGCAGCCAAAACACCCCTGCTCTGACAGGCATGGAAGAGTCCTCAGTTGATCCCAAATCTATTTAGTGCTTATGGTCCCAAAGCATTACGTCTACTTGGGGTGACACCAGGAAGAATGTCTGATAGCACCATGATGATGCAATTTGATGAAGAGAACATAGATTTCCTACCAGCACATGAAACTCCAGACCCACAGGGAATTGGGAACCAAGGATTCTGAAAGTGACTCCCATCAGTTTCGGGAAAATTCTTTGATCCGCATTCTAAGGAAATATAATCAATAAAATGGACATGTCATATGACCCACTCTCTACCTTATCAGTTCCCACAGTGCACCTGGCCAAGCAAAATTAAAGAGACTATGAAATGAACGCCATGAGTTTTCCTTGCATGTAATTATGGAATCCTGGATTCCCCTTCTACCCCACAGCTGGCAGGAGCAGGGACAATCTGCTCTGTCTGCCTCCCTTTTGGGTCACTCGGTCATCCAAACCCCAACAGTGGAAGCAGAGACTCAGCCGGATGACCACACAGCAGTGTGCCAGCTGGGTGGGAAATTCTCAGGCTGTGAAAACTCTTGTGCATGAAAATACAGCATAAACTCATGATGTCAGTTTACAGTTAAGGCCTCTGTCATTCCTGAAGTTTTCTGTTAGACCCTAAGGTATATTTGTTGGCAGAA
>NW_004955608.1:211299-213592 GCF_000276665.1 Chinchilla lanigera
CACTTAGGGCTGGAGATGGGCATAAAATAGATCCACCTTTTGTTTTGTTTTTGTTTGTTTGTTTGTTTTGTCTTTTAGTGACAGGGTCTCAGCATGCAGTTCAGACTGTGCTGGATTTCACTTTGAAGCTCATGCCAACCTTGGAAAGCACAATGATCCTCATGCCTCAGCCTCCTCACTGCTGGGATTACAACCAGGCACCACCACACCCTACCATTTTGTCTTGTTTTTGTGAGACAGAGTCTCAATATGTACTTCACTCTGGCATTGAACTCACTATGTAGACTTGGTTAGCCTCAAACTCATGGGAATCCTCGTGCCTCTGTCTCCTGAGTGATGTGTTTATATGAATGATCCACTATGTCCAACGGACACACTTTCAAAAATATTGCACAGAATGTTTGTGCCTGGTGTGGTGGCACATGTCTGTAATCCCAGCACTTTGGAGGCTGAGGCAGGAAGATTGTTGGCAGGTAGACACTAGCCTGGGCTACACAATGAGCTCCATGCCAGCCCGAACTGCCCAGTGAGACCCTGTCTCAAAAAGACAAATAAATCGCAGAGAATGTTTTTCAGCTTTTGGGAAAAGGAACATGGAATTTATCCATTCATATGATCACAAAGTTGATGCTAATATTAAGGACCAGAAGGAAAAGTATTTAAAAACCCATAAACAAGAGCAGTGGTGCATGGACTATGTTCCACCATCTACGATGCTGTTGCTGGCTGAGAGCTTCCAGCCCAGCCCAGGGAACTTGGTGACTTGGTGTGAAAAAATATTTGAAATGGAATGAATTTTGTATCCACTTAAGGGAACATGTTGCCAGAGCCTTCTCCTGAGACGCACCCAAAATGACAGCTGTGGATGTAATGAAATTTGTTCTCAGCTAAAGCAACATGCTGACTTAGTGAGAACCTTCTCAGAATAAAGAACACACCATGCGTGGTCACACATCTATGTAATCCCAACTCTCTGAGATTTTGAAGCAGGAGGATCACAAGTTTGATCTTATCTTGGGCCAGGTGTGGTGGTGTACCGCTATAATCCCAGCACTCAGGAAGCTGATGCAGGAAGATTGCTGCAAGTTCGAGACCACCGTGGGCTACAAAAAAAGCTCAAGTCCAGCCTGAACTGCATAGGGAGACCCTGTCTCAAAAAGACAAAAATAAATAAATAAATAAAATCTCAGCTTGGGCCACATGACATCTGAGAATTGGAATCAAAATAAAACATGACCAGTGGGCTGAGATGTAGTTCAGTGCAAAAGTTCTAGTTTCAAATCCCAGTGCCCCCAAAATACTAATTATTTGCTAGGATAAGTTCCAACATAGATCCCCTTGAGTTCTAGTCAAGAGCTCTAGCATGATGCAAGCTTCCCAGGGCTGTTATTAAAATTCTAGTAGAAGTAGGCATGTGGCCACATGCCTGCCAAGCCAGCACTCAGGAGGCTGAGGCAAGAGGATCACTGCAAACTTGAGTCCAGACTGAGATAAGTGAGCTCAAGGCTATCCTGAACTGTATAGCAAGACCCTGTCTCAAAAAGACAAACGAAAAACTTCTAGTGGAACCAGGAGTGAGGGTATACCCCTGTAATCCTAGTAATTACAAGGGTGAAGCCAAGAGGATGGAGGCCAACCTGGGCTACATGGTCAGACCAGGTCTCAAGAAAATGAAAGCAAAACCAATCAGTCACTCCAAGCAGGCTCAGTGATCCACGCCTGTCATTCTAGGACTTTTGAATGCTGAGTCAGGAGGCATCCAACCTGTAGCAGATAACTTAGTGATTCCTTGTGTAAAAATAGAAAATAAAATAAAAATGAGCAAAGGTATATCTCCATGCGAAGGCCTTGAATCCAACCCTCAGAGAAAAACAAGATAAAAATGTTCTCCCATTTAGTGCAGTTAAATCCAAAGTGCCCTTGCTCCTCCCCTTCACCTGCTTCAGCATCAGGAGGAATTCAGACGAATGACAAGGGAGCCCCTGCTGAGCTTTGAAGAGGTGGCTTTCATTGGAAGAAAACTGTGAGCTTTTAAATACTACATGACAAGATAAAGCCAGGTGTGGTGGCGTACCACTGTCATCCCAGCACTGGGGATGCTGAGGCAGGAGGATTACTGTGAGTCAGAAACCAACCTGAGCTACAAAGTAAGTTCACAGCCAGCCTGGACTACATAGCGAGACCGTGTCTCAAAAACAGTTATGAAATGACCTACACCAATGCACAAAGCAAGGTATAAGGTGTGAAGGCCAATTTGCACACTTTTGATCCGAAGAAAAATCTGACTCTGCCT
>NW_004955608.1:214743-215720 GCF_000276665.1 Chinchilla lanigera
TGAGAACACTCAATGAATATTCAATTGGTCACTCATGTATAGCTCTATTTATTTCCCTTAGGAACCATTTGAAGATCCCAAAATATAGTACAATAACCACTGATAATAACCTACCACTTTTGTCTGTAGCTCACTATTATTTGTCTATTTGTTTTCCAGAGAAACTATCTTGTAGATAACAATATGTAAAACAACAGCCATTAACAATTGCCTACCACTTTTGCTGTAATTCAGTAAGACCCCCTATTACTAAGCTATCCTTCTTTTACTCTTTAAAAGAATAAAAAAAGAAAAAGGAAAGGGGCCTATACCTGCATCCAAGCACCGTTGGAGGGTGAGGTAGAATGATCACAGGATCAAGTCCATCCTGCGCAGTGTAGTGGCAAAAAAGACCCTCTTGTAAAAATAATGAAAGAAGTGGGATGTGGTGGTGCACACCTGTAATTCCTGCACTCAGGAGGGCAGAGTCAGGATGATCACTCCAATTTCCCATCCAGCTTATCCTACATAGACAGTGGAAAACCACCTGGAACTACATAGTGAGCCCCTGCCTCAAAAAAAAAAAAAAAAAGGAAATAAAAGAAAAACTGGGGATGTACGCAGGTGCAAAGTCTCTGCATTCTATCACCAACACTGGACAAAAGAATCCACGCAAACATTCACACATGTCTCTAGATCTGTGTGCACTGTGGTAGCAAAGAACCCCCACTCTATTATGTCACTAAGGGAGCTAATCAGTTTGTTTGTGGTGCTGGGTGTGGAAGCAAAGAACTCCCAGATGGTGTGCCAGCCCTCCACACTGAGCTATAGCCTAATCTGAATTATAGGAAAAATTCCATTGATTTTCGGAAAGAGACCTACGAAATCTCACATACCTTTGCAACACTAAAAAACGAAAATGAACACAAAATTTATGTCATGCTCAAAACCTGGGTTTGTGAGACTCAACACTTTCATGTCTAAGAAGGCACCTGATG
>NW_004955608.1:216073-217541 GCF_000276665.1 Chinchilla lanigera
CCTTAGTGACAGAGCAGCTCGGAAGATGCTAATGTGTTTTCTTCACTGCTATCTATTTATTTCTTTAACTTTTATTTAAAAAAAAAAATCTCTCTGTGCCAAGAATTGAATGAAGGAACTTCTGTTGCCAGGCAATTGTTTCTGCCACTCAGCTATTTCCCTGGGCCAAAAAATATTTTCTTTTTATCATTTTGTCTTGTTTTTTTTTTTTTTGTTGTTGTTGTTGTTTTGAGACACAGTCCCACCATGTCATTTAGTAAAGCACTGAGCTCACTATGTCACCCAGGGTGAACTCAAACTCATACTGATTGTCCTGGCTCAGCCTCCAGAGTGCTGGGATTGTAGGTATGGGCCAAAATGCCCAGTATCTTTAGCATTTCTTAATGTGAAAGTCTAAACTGTCATGGACCTATCAGAACCTTTATTTTATTAGTATGAAGTTTAATTGGTTGTCTTTTTGTTTTTAACAAGAATTTATTAGCTACACCTGTTGGCCCACACCTCTAATCCTAGAAATCTTGGAGGCTCATGCTGGAGATTCACAAGTTCTAACCCAGCATCAGTAACTTATGCACTGACCAAGTTCTCTTCACAAATAAAAAATATAAAACAAAAGGGTTAAAAAGAAATATAACCAGGCTGGGACACAGCTAAGTGAAAGCTGTTGCTTGTGTTCAAACCGTAGTTCCACCCCCAGAATGAGAAAGAAGGGTTCATTTGAGGAGGGATCAGCAGTGCAGGAGGTGAGGACACCAGCGTGCTCCCAGGCCATGCTCCAGGGAGGGTCCTGTGGGTGCAGGGATGGAAGTCCCTGACTCACGAGTATTTGAGCCACCAACTGTCACAGATAAGAATGGCCCACACATTTTTTACTTTTTTTTTTATGCTTTACATTCTATATTTCAGTCTGACATGCATGGGACTGATTTTGTTGGAGTTAAGGATAAATCAAGTATATGCATTTTCTCTCAGAATAGACTTTGTTCATAAAACAAAGGTGTAGTGTGCACAAATTTTTCAATCTTCCTCTTTTATTGTTTTTCCTTCCCTTCCCTTCCCTTCCCTTCCCTTCCCTTCCCTTCCCTTCCCTTCCCTCACACTTTGCTCTCCTCCCTCCTGTCTCCATTCCTTCTTTCCTTTCTTGATTCCTTTCCACCATTGGGAATGGACCTCTCCCACACTCAAATATTGAGCTTCTGCCCCACATTGTCTTTTATTTTTAGATAGGTGCTGATAAATGTTAAAATTTGTGCTCAAGTTGTGATCATCCTGCCTCAGCCTACAGTGTGCTGGAATGACAGGTCTGAGCCACTGGCCTGGGCCAAAAGTTTTCCTTTCCCTGATTACCTGCTTCGAAAGTTCCCAGGTCCACAATCACCTACAAGTTCATTGCTTATGAAAGCCTAAGCATAAATTTATTTCTTCCCGGTGTGTTTGTCAACTATGATCCGGGTTCAGCTGGCATTAC
>NW_004955608.1:218257-236107 GCF_000276665.1 Chinchilla lanigera
TCAAACCATTAAAGAGCATAAAAAATAAAAAAGCACTAGAATTGATACACAGTTTCACTAAACAAGATGGTAAGAATTCAATAATGGTTGTTATATTGTATATTGTTCTCTTTAAATTAGTTGTTCAGATTACCAGATAGAAGCAAGCAAAATTAGTCAAAATATAGGCATTAACTCATCTTTTCAATAAACCATTAGACTTCAGCAGTAGAGCTATCCCAGATATCTTTCAATATATATAAATATATATTCCCTTCCTTCTTTCTTTCTTTCTTTTTCTCCTTCCATCATCCCAGTTGTTCCTTCCTTTCAGCAATTTCTTTCCCTTTCATAGCATCTCTTGTATGTTTGGGTTTTATTTGCCCTTTGAAGTTCTTACACTAGAGAGAAAATAAGATGTTTCCACATATGGGTCCGATTTATTTCACTTATAAGTATGATCTCTAGTTGTAGCCATTTACTATGAAAGCCTGCATTTTAAAGTTTTTAGAGCTGAGTAATACTTCCTTATATAAAAATACCACATTCTTTTTATCCATTCTTCAGCTGATGGGCATTTGGGTTGTTTCCAAGATTTAGCTATGACAAATTGTGTTGCTATAGACATGACGGCACATATATATACACCTGTGGTACAATGTTGTTCAATTCTTTTGTGAAAAATCCCAGAACAGGAATAGCTAGGTTAAGTGGACTTGTAATCCTAATTTTGTGAGGCATCTTCACACGGATTTCCAGAGTGATTTCGCCAGTCTACACTCGCAGCAGCAGGGGGAAGGGCTCCCTTTCCCCACACCCTCTCTATGTATTTGTTATTCATTGATTTCTTAATGAGAAAGGAGAGGTAGAATCTCAGTGTTGTTTCAATGTGTATTTCTCAAATGACCACAGTTGTTCAACATTTTTTCATGCATTTCTTTGCAATTAGTATTTCTTCATCTGAGATGTGTGTACTCATCTCAGATGGCCATTTTTTGAATGGGTCTTTGAATTTTAGGGGCTTGATTTTTTACAGTTCTTTATATGTTCTAGATAGAAGTCCTCTGTCTGAGGGGTAGTTGCATAAATTTTTTTCACAACTTGTGGGCTTTTTGACTCACTTGGTGATTTGTTCTGATGTGAAAAACGTTCCAAAAAGATGAGAACCCAGTTGTTGATACTTTGAAGTATTTCTCATGCAGTTTGGTTTTGCTTCATGAACTCTCTGCCTGCCTTTATGCCTTCGAGGCTTTTATCTAATTTCTCTTCTAGTAGATTTAGTGTTTCTGCTTTAATATTTAGATCTTTGATCCATTGTTACTTTAGTTGAGTGTATGGTGATAGACGTAGGTCTAGGTTTAGTCTTCAGCATGTGGAAAGCCAGTTTTTCGGGTACCACTTATTAAACAGGCTATCTTTCTTCCAGTGATCATGTTTGTCGCATTTGTCGAAGTTTAAGTGGCTGAGAGTGATTTTTGTTGTGACTGCCTCTTCTATTCTGTTCTGCTGGTCTTCATTTTTTTTTTTTTTTTTTTTTTTTTTTTTTTTTTTTGGTTTTTCTCCGGTACCAGGAACCGAACTCATGACCTTGCACTTGCCAGGCAGGCGCTTTGCCGCTGAGCTAAATCCCTAGCCCCTGTTCTGCTGGTCTTCAGGAGTATTTTTTTTTTGCCAATATGATGTTGATTTTATCACAGTAGCTTTGTAGTAAAATTTCAAGTCAGGGATTCTCATGCCTCCTGCCTTTCCTTTGTTGTCCCAGATTGTTTTTGCTAACCTAGGCCTCTCCTGGTTCCAGAAGAATTTTAGGAATATTTTCTCTAGAACTGTGATTTGTGGAAGTGTGTGGGGGTGAGTTGGGGAACAGTCCCAAGGCCTCTGAAGCTGTGCAAAGTTCTGCCTGGCTCTCACAGTGGTAGAGTAGCAGCCAGAGCTACTCAATGGGGTTCCTGAAGCTATCCAAATTTGAGCCTTGCTTTCACAAGGTTGTATGAAGAGGGGGTTGTGGTCAAGGTTCCAGATGCTACCTGGGACCCAGCACGGTTCCCACTTCATTTCAGAAGTGGTGCGTTCACAGTCACCCAGGCTGCTGGAGTTGTCCTGAGTTGAAGTCAGCTTCTTTCATTTTTTTCCTGTTTCCTTTTTGAGACATGGACTCACTGTGCTGTTCAGGCTGGCCTTGAACTCACTTTGTTGCCCAGGGTCTTCTCAGATTTGCAACAGTCTTCCTGCCTCAGTTGCCCCAGTGTTGGGATTTTAGGTATATAGCACCACACCTGGCCTAAAGCTTGAGTTCTTAATAGAAAATCACATTTTCTTTTCTGTTGATTATGAGACAGTCTCTTGCTATGTGTAACAGGCTGGGCTTGAACTCACTAGTTAGTCTAGTCTGTTCCTGAAATCACAGCCATCTTCCTGCATCAGGTTCCTGAGTACCATGATTACACATGTGCACTGGTACTCCTGGCAGAAAATAACACTTTTTTCCAAGTAAAGCCTAAGCTTCTCTGTGAGGAAGAAAAGCTACCAAGATACCTTCTACTTTTGAGAAGCACTAAGCCCAAATTTCCCACCTCAGATGGCACTGCTAGGACAGAATACAAATCATCATGGAGATGTGCCTGAGCTTGGGGTGGAGCTCTGATACTGTGGATCTTCAGTCACCAATTATGGCCTGAGAGAGTTAGAAATACCATACAGTCAGCTGTGGCGTCACCTGGAATGACAGCACAGGGTAAGAGGACTTTAGAAGATGAAAAGTTGGACCCCAGCCCAAGCAGTTAGTGACTTATGGAGACTCTGTCTCCAGATGGAAAATAAAGTGTGTATTTACTAATATGTGATGGGGCTGTGTGTGGTGGTGCATGTCTGTAATGTCAACATTTGGGAGGCTGACAGAGGAGGATCACAGAAACTTCAAGGTCAACCAGGATCAACCACAGTGTTGGACACTTTTGACTTTAACAAGGAGTTTTAACTTTAAAGAATGTAGCAGCATCCTTTAGTAGTAAATAGGGTCAGAAGGAGTTGCTGACAGTCGTCCTGTATTGATAGGTGGGTACACCATTGCAGAGGTTAAGCCCTTATGGTGACTAATTTCAAGTGTGTTAGTCTGGGAGAGCAGCAAGCTGTGGTTCAGGAGACAAAACTGGAAGTAGTGGCATCATATCTTGGGGTTGCAGTTCGTGAGTGACCTTGGGCAGAATAGGAAAAAGCTTTTCTGGCTTCGGCTGAATCTGAGATCCTCTCACATGTTCTTTGGGGTTTGTTTTGACAACCTGGATGGCTTACTTATCATGCAGGACACAGGTGTAGGGCCAAGGTGAAAGAGTTTTTCATACCATATGGCAACTGAATCTAAGTGAGCTGGCCTTTCATCTCAGGACTTTCCCATTTGAAGGGGCATATGAGAGCAACTTGCAAGCAGTGGAAGGCAACTTTCCTGCATTGTTGACAGCATGGATGTCTTGCCCAAACAGATTAACAGTCTATCAGGCTGATGCATGTTTGGATGCCTATTTGTTTAGAGGCATGTTTGGTGGCCCAGACCAGAGGCAAGTCTTTAGTCTTTTCCTCTGGGAGGAAAGTTTTCACCACTTCAGGACTGCAGTTATCTTTCTCAGGCTGATGTAGGTGTCATTTTCCTCTTGAGGGCTCAAGAAAGACAGGCTTGGTATGAAGGAGATAGCCTCCCACTCTGTTGGTTTGTGCTTGGCAGAAGGCGTGGGATGCAGGAGTCCCAGTTATCCCAAAGATGCTAAGTTTTTCACACAGTGAACTTTTCAAAGAACAGAGATCTCTTCTATTGTCTACCAAGAAAGTTACAAGTTTTCCCCTGAATTTTGTGATGACTGGGGGCTTTGCTGGCCCAATTTGATTCAGCTTGCTTTGTTCTTTCTATTTAGGCCTGACAGAGTGAAACTCATTTTTCAGGACTGATAATTGAATTTTTCCTCACTCAAAATGTGTAACTCAGAAGAAACTGTGGACAGTCATCTTGTATGGGCATTAGGTGAGCCCACATGACCACGATAGGCATGTAAGTAGAAGACTGGATTGAAGGCCTCTGTGGCCACATGTAGGATTGGCCAAATGGAACCAGTTCAATATGTGGGAAGTAGACAAGTCAGGAATGGGAAGTGAAGGTATCGGTGTTGGGAGCAACTTTGGCAGTTGATGAGGATGCCAAGTCAGAATTCTCAGGAAGTATGGATGTCTTTTTCTTTTCAGTCTTTGAAACGTAGGGAGCAGTTTGGTTTCATTTTTAATTCCAAAAATGCCCCTTTCCTGCAATCAGGGACTGTGGGTTTTAACTAATTATTTCCCATTTTATCTTCTACAGTGTATGTTGAGTACCCTCGAATGATGGCACAAAGGGTTGGAGACCCTCAGTAAGACACTATCATGGCATACCTGGTGAACAGACCTCCATCCAGATGTTCCCAGCTGCACTCTTCATCATGTTTAGTTTTGGCATTGATCAGCTGTCCTTTGGTAGATAAATGGGCAGCTCCATTCTGCTCTATGTCAAGAATGGAATACCATCCTGCCATGAGAACCTGGGAGCATCACAAGTTCAGCCTTAGCTGAATGAAGCCAACCTGGAGGCTGTGGATTCCACCATTCTGGAAACAGCCATAGAAAATAAATAGGGAACTAACAGATGTCCCCAGGGATGGAAACAAGGGAAAAGGTGGCTAAACACAGCCACCCAACACAATGGCAGAGCACTGGCCTATCATATCACTCCCAAGCATAGAAACAAGGGAAAGAAAGGATCTGAGAGGCAGCATTTTACTTTGATGCCTCAAGATTCAGCAGGCTATCCACACAGACAACAGACAATCCCTAAGGTTTTCTTCTCCAAACATTAGAAATTGTTGAGGTCCAAGTGGAAAGGCCAGGTGGAGGTGCAGCACTTGCCTGTAGTCACATCACACTTGGAGGTTCAGACAGGAGGGTTGCAGGGTTGAGCCTAGCCTGGACAAGCGAGCTACTTTGCGAGATCCTGTCTCAAACAATAACCTTGCAAATAGAAGATTACCAAGAGATGGAAGGTAAAGGAATAGAACATAAAAATAGTTAAGATATATTTCATATATGTAGCAACTACCTATGATAAATATGATTATTAAATACTGCATACACATAGAAACAATACAAAGAAAGGGATGGAAAGATAGCTCAGTATGAACATCAATTCAAAACCATGTACTAAAAAAAATAAAAAAGAAAAGAAAGCTTCCCTATCCCGCATGTATATAATGATCACGCATGGCAAACATAATATTAAAAAATGTAATAAATGCATAAATAAATTGGAACATCAAGTCTTTGGGCATCATGAGAGAGTTTACATTAAGATTTACTTTATTGGTATATTTGCTTATTGAGTTTTGATATAGGGTATGACCATGCAGCTAAAGCCTCAAATTGTAGGTAATATGCCTGGCTCACAATCCAAAGTGCAGGGATTGTTCACATATCCTTCCATATATGGTAAAATTCCCTTAGTGGCCATTTGAATATCAGATATGTAGAACTAACTTCACACATACGCATCCCTTCATTATTTCCCTTGTCACTAGTACGAAATAGCCACCAGTCACAATTTCAAAGATAAAATGTTCATTTCATGTTATAATACAGTTCACAACCCAGCCTGACAGAGGTTCATAGCAGGGGAGAAACAACTCATGCCCTGTATGTGGTAAAGAGAGAGATATTAACAAAGGAACAAGGAAGTTTGATGCTTGTAGGCCATGTCCCCAGTGACCCACCTCCTCTGACCAGGCTCTACATGATCCAGTTACCTCCAAGAAGCCCACCTGTAATTGTAGGAGGCTTTAAGGGACACCTAGAGTTAAAAAATATATTAACACATGGAGGGGAGGGAAAAAAATGAAGGCTCTCATGCAAAACCAATGGGGATCCTCGTTTCTGACTTGCCAGTTCCAACTGGGCTTCAGTATGTAGAATTTGCATATCATGCATGAGTAACAGTAGGTTCCAATCTGGACTTCAAGAGATGGCCTTATGTCCTTCAGGATTTATGCCAGTTCAGCAAAGACCTGTGCAAATTGCTGATGGTCTTCAAACTTGTTGGACTATTGGAATCATAGATCTCCAGGCCGGCAGGACACAGCCTCTGGGTTAACTGACTCAGTCTAGAAATTGGGTGCAGCAGCGCCTGCAGGCTGTGTAGAAAAAAGTGGTTCCCATAGCAACTGAAAGTCTTGAGCTGGGAGCAGCAGCTCAGGGCAGGCAAGATAGCAAGGAGCTGGGGGTCTGTGACGTCACAGTGCTCTGGGACCAGGGTCTCCAGGGTGCTGGACAGTTTGTGTAGCAGAGTCTGGAGGGTCTCAGGACTGAATAACTTCATCAAAATCCTCCTCAGAGTAAGGGACATGAGCTGGCTTATGCTTACACACTGGGACAGATGCTGCAACTCAGATTCCTTCAGTGGACTTAAACTCAAGGAGAGGGATTCCAAGGGGGTCTGGCTCCTGCAGAGACAGAAGTCATTTCCTATGAATGGGGCTGATATTTGAGGTTCTGTAGGAATGGCCTCAATGTAGGACAGCCAGTCAAGCCCAATGGTGCCAGGACCACAGGATCATCCCTGGGATAGTCTATGTTGAAGGCATTGGTTATTCAAGTCACCACCACTTGTGTGATCTCCTCAGACCCCATTCTCTACAGTGCCCTGTCTTCAGCACCAAGCAGGAAACCACAGCTCTGAACAGATGAGCCCTGTGTGTGACTTGCAGGAAGAATGAACCCAGGCATGTTGGGCCAATGGACTGCTGTTGGCCCTGTGTTCTTATCAAAGCATGTGCCCCTCTTCCCTGCAATGCATTCGTCCTCACCCTCAGAGCCAGACTGCTGCACTTCCCACCTGCTCAACGCCCCACCTGGAACGCTGTTATAGCTTTGATGTTGCTGTCCCCCCAAAGCGTTATGCACTCACTGGTGGGGATTTTGGGACGTGGCTGGATCATGGGTGTGGTTACTGGATCAATCCAATGGTTGGTTGTCCATGAATGTAGGGAATGTGATTACTGAAGAAGGAGGCACCAGTCTGGGTGTTCATGTCATAAAGAATAGCCTTGTAGCCTGGACAGAGTATAAAGGAAAGAAGAAGGCAGCTTGCTCCTTTCTGCCCACCCTGCAATGCACTGTTTCTTCTTTTCCATGCCAGCATTCAGCTGTCTATGGACTGAATCCCGTATAAAGTATGAGATTGAAAAAAAAAAAAAAAACCTTTCCTCCTTTCACTGATAGGTGTTAGGTATTTTGTCTTAGAAATGAGGTATGAAGACAATCATGCACCTGCCTTTTCCAAAGGATGACACAGACACTGGCTTGTTCCCCATCACAGCTGCTGAGCACAACCGCCAGTTCTATGTGCAGGTGGGCAGCCTATTCTTCCATTCGTGCTCTCCTTTCACTTTTCCTTGGACCTTACCTGGACATGTTTCCAAAAGAAGAAATGCAGTCTGCCCTCATTTTGTCTTGTTTCCTTGGTGCTGCCTTTCTGGACATGAGGACTGCTCCAGACCTCCCAGCTCAATTTAGTCTCTGCTTTTGCATGGGAAGAAATGGGAGACCTTGCCCTGGTTCAGACAGTGTTGTCCTTCCCATAGCTGAATATCTTCCACTAGGCCAGCAGATAGGCACAGATATGCCCTCTAAATATTTACTGTAACCACCATTGTGCTGGGGAGCTCACCACCTACTCAACTGATGATCTTATGCAGAGTTCCCCCCAAGAAGAACACTGCATCCATATGAAGTTCCCGGAGACTTTCCAGCTGTCCTAAGTGTAAAGCGTAGATACGAGAATAGGACTGGTTTTTTAAGGGGAAGTGTACACTCCTGGACTCAGGCTGCTGAAATGAAATGTGCAAAGGATTTTCATCTTCTTAAGCTGAGGAAAAAATGCTTTCATGTTTTCATGATCCCACTTATGAAAGACCCCCAGCTCATGGATAGAGTCCAGTTGCACAGCTCAAAGAAGTATTAGGATTTTAAGGACAACTTTGGACTTGATTACTACTTTCTCAGAGTACAGGTGCACTGAAGATTTTCTCTTCCTGGCCCACTTCAAGAGGCAGAGTTGTAATTTGCCATGTGTGGCACAAGATGAACACCTGGCTTTGAAACAAAGGTTTGCAAAAATTCTCAAGGCATCTTCTCACTTAACCCAGGCTTGCCCATTTCCTTATTTCTGGCTTCTGCTGAGTGAGCAACACTCATGGCTCTGGGCCCTGCAGTCCAGAAGTCCAGGTGTACATCCCTCCAGTCCAACACCTGCAGTTTCTACCTCCTGTGGAGGAAACAGGAAGCAGACTCAGAAGTGAGATAAAGACCCAACTTCCTGCCTGGGCTTCTCATCCACTTTCTGGACACCAGCTGCACCCTTACATTTCCTGCTTTCCTTTTTCTACCCTGTTAACCTTTGCATGCAGCTTGCTTCAACTTCCAGTCCCTGTGAGAGCAGGAAGATGCAGATTCCTCCTGAGTTTACCTCATCCTGCACATGCAGCTTTCTCATCAGGAATCCCCTTCCAGGGTGGTGATCAGCAAAGGCCAACAAATCTGTGATCCACCTCAACATCAGAAGTTGCTCCCCACGTCAGTGTCCTTTGCTCCTTGACACAAACTGTTTCTTTCCTGGACTCCCAGGATCCTCCTTCCAGTATACATAGGTCACTCTCACCTGTGGTGAACCTTCAGGGACAGCTGTGTATCAGCTCCATCCAGTAGGGATTCCAGGGTCCTTAGGTTTCTCTCTTGCAGTGTGGTTTCTCCCAACTGAGTGTGTGGGGTCCTATGTTTCCTCAAAACCCTAAGGCTCCTCAAAGGGAGGTAGGGGAATGGCCAGGCCTGCACCATCATCTTCAGGACCTCATTGTGCTCCCCCATGAAGGCATCCATGAATAAGTCATGGAAGATCATGGCGAGCAGGCCATGCAGAGCAGTGCTGGCTGTGGTTTCCCTCTTTAGCAGGCTCTGCTTGGCCAGCTCATACAGAGGCGGTGGACTTTGCTTATCCTGAGATAACTGCAAGGAGAAGGATACTGGATAACAACCAAGAAGTGCCATCTGTTCAGACCAAGCTGAGAGACTGCCTCTAATCCACAAAAACCAACTCAGGGCCATGGTTCCTGGCCTGGCTCTCATGAAGTGTACTCAGTTTATCTCCATTTGTGTTTGTTTTATGTTTTTTGTTCATTTGTTTGTTTTCTCTTCCGGTACCAGGAATCAAACTTATGACCTTGCCCTTGCCAGGCAGGCCCTGTGCCACTGAGCTAAATCCCCAGCCCATCCATTTGGGTCATAGGTGATTATAAAGCCATATCTGTGCCCCTGTTGGGAGCAGGACCCCATTACCCTCTCCAGTTCAAGCAACTAGTCCTTTAAATTGCATTCCCTCTGGGAAGTGTTTCCTGAGTGTTGTGCAATCTCAGCCACTTCTTGTTTGGGAAAGTTGTGATCATTCTTTCAAGGCCCTATAGTGGTAATGGAAGTGACATATGTTCCAACCAATTTACCATCTGCATTCTATCTATGAGGCCGGTCAGAAAATATAAAGGAGATTTCATGAAATCACCTTATTTTTTTCAATTTATGAAGTTTAGTAAGCAGGTATAAAAGCCATGTAACATTGTTATAGCGCACACTGAACTTAGAGATGGAAAATCCTAACTGTGCTATTGGATGTTAAAACTCTTCTGCGTATGACACCTTAACACTCTGTGATTGAGTGCAGGACAGAAAACAGACGGAAACAAACTCTCCAACTTTAATATAGTATAGAGACTCAAACAGTACAGAACACATCTAAAATCGCAGCACTATGGGAAGCCAACATAACACAATAAGAAATTCAGGCCCAGCCTCTACAATTTAATGACTTAGCAAGAATGAATTGAAATAAGTTTTAGTTAACTTAAGAATAGCTATGGGGAGGTACATCAGTTCACAGGCTTTGGTTTAAATCACAGTATCACGAGGAAGAAAAACAACTGAGATCATGATGTGTAGTGGTGTGTGGCTGTTATCCCAATACTCTGCAGCCTGAAGTCAGAGGATCACTCCAAGCTGTATGGTAGTCTGCCCTATGGAATGAGTTCAAAGCCAGCTGAACCTACTTAGTGAGATCCTGTATCAAATAATGAAAAGAAGTAAGCACAAACTAACAACAAAAACCACAGGCTACAAGCAAAATAAATAAATAAATAAAGGCTTGATGTAAAATATTATATAGATGCTTTTCAAATTTCTGTTTATTAGAGTATGGATTTTGCTAGAAGTCCCCACATTAGTTCTTGTTTCTTTTGTGTTGGTCCTGGAAGTCTAACTCTGGACCTTGCATTTCCCAGGCAGGCACTTGTGCTGCTGAGATGTATCCCTGGCCTGAGTTTCTTTTTTCCTTTTTTATTTTTTTATATTTTCTATGTTAAGACAGGATCTCACTGTTTTCCAAGCTGGTGTAAACTTCACAATTATGTTGCTTCACCCTCATGAGTAAGTGAAATTTCACTCATGGGTAAATATATCTGCCTTTATGGAATGATTTCAACTTCAGTGTTAATTCTCCTTGTTTCTTTATTTTCTTTTAAAGACAGTCTTGATATATAGTACAGGGTGCCCTTGAACTTATGTACCCATGGTGGAATCAAACTCAAAGTGATCCTCCTGCCTCAGCTTCTACAGTGCTGGGATTATAGGTATGCACCATCATGACTGGCTTCGTTTTTAATTCTGTTTTGGGGGGGACTGAACTAAAGCCAAGCATTTAGAGGCAGGAGCCCTCGCTAAAATCACAAACCATCATCCTTGACCTATCATTTTCTTTTTTACACAGTCTCATCGTGCAATTCAGAGCTGCATTGAATTCGCTATGTAGCACAAGCCAGCCTGAACCTCACACTCATCTTCCTCCTTCAGCCTCCCAAGTGCTAGGATTAAATGTATGTGCCACTAGGGCCTGCTAAACTATCATTTAGGAAAAAGAAAGTAAATATTTATATTGTGAAGAACTAAATTTCCTTGCAAATGCCGGGGAGGCTGCTGCAGAAGAATCCCAAAATTCAAATTCAAGCCTAAACTGGGTTATTTAGGGAGTTAGCAATAGCTTTTTTGGAAGAACTTCCAATGTAAGCACTGGTGGGTGGAAAGTAGGGAGTGAGAGAGGGAAGGGGAAAGGGATACAAAGGGAGGAAAGAAAGACATTTCTAGTTGGATGAGGTGGTACAAGCCTCTAGTGCCAGCCACTGGGGGAGTAAAAAGAAACATGAGGAGTTCAAAGCCAGCCTAGCTAAATGAAGACACCCTGCCTCAAAATGAAACAGGAAATACAGTGCTGGAAGGATGATACCTCTGTCATACAGGACCTATGCCCTCAGCTGTGGATACTGAAAGAAAATACAAACTTAATTGCTGTGATAAGTTCAAACTAGATGCCCCTGCTTTCGGGTCAACAGCTCAGCCGTGGAGCAAGTTTCCCATTTTTATGTAATAAAATTTCTATTACAAGCATGCATGGTGGCACATGCGTATAATCCTTGCACTCAGGAGGCTGAGGTGGGACGACCATTGTGAGTTGGAGACCAGCCTGAGGTGAAGTAAATTCAAGGCAAGCCTGAACTGCATACTGAGACCCTGTCTCAAAAAGCAAAAAAAGATTTCTATTGGATGGAGGTGTGAGGGCAAACCCTTGTAATTCCATTAATCAGAAGGGTGAGACAAGGGAATCAAGGCCAACCTGGGATACACTGAGAGACTCAGTGTGAAGAAAACAAAAAATTAGACTGTGGTTCATGGCTGAGGCCCAGCTGCATGTAAGTTCCTTAAATTAGACCACATACTAGCCCATAAAACATGCTTTACTAAATGTCCAGAAATTTACATTATCCCCCACATGTTATCTGATCATAGTGCAATGAAATTTGAAATTAATGATAAAAGGAACCACAAAAACTTCACAAACACGTGGAGATTAAATAACACGCCCCTGAACAACCAACTGGTCACAGATGAAATTAAAGAAGAAATTAAACAATATCCACAAACAAATGAAAAGCTAAATACAACTCACAAGAATCTGTAGGATGCATGGAAAGCAGTCCTCAGAGACAAGTTTATAGTGGTGAACTCACACATCAGGAAAATGGAATGATAACAAATAAGTAGCCTGATGCTGCACTTCAAACTTTCAGAAAAAGAAGAAAAACTCAAACACAAAGCCAAAAGAAAGGAGGAAATTACAAAGATCAGGGCAGAAATTAACACAATTGAGACAAAGTAAACACTAGAGAGAATTAATGAATCAAAGAGGTGGTTCTTTGAAAAAATAAATAAAATGGATAAACCCCTAGCCAACCTTATCAAATAGCAGAAATAAAAACTCAAATCCATGCAATAAGGAATTAAAAGGATGAAATCACTACACATCCTATAGCAATTCAGAAGATCATCAATACCTATCATGAAATTCTTACTCCCATAGGATGGAAAACAGAGAAGAAATGGACAGATTCCTAGATACATATGAATTACCATAGTTGAATCAAGAAGCTATAAAAACCATGATTGAACCAACATCAATGAATGAAATTCAAACCTGATTAAAAACGTACCACCAAAGAAATACCCAGGTCATGATGGATTTGCAGCTGAATTATCCAATAAATTCAGACAAGATTTAATGCCAACACTCCTCAAACTCTTTAATGAAATTGAAAAGGAAGCAATTCTCCCGAACTCATTTCTGGAGGCATGTATTGTATTGAAACCAAAGCCAGAGAAAGACCAACAAAGAAAGAGAACTACAGGCCACACTTTCTAATGAACATAGATGCAAGAATCCTCAATAAAATCCTAGCAAACAGAATTCAGCAAACCATCAACAAGATTATACATCATGACCAAGTGGGATTCATCCCAGGAATGCAGGGATATTTCAATATATGTGAATCAATCAATGTAATAGACCCTATCAACACAGCCAAAGACAAAAAATACAAGATCACGTCAACAGATGCAGACATTGTGCTAAAGTCCAACACTCATTCATGATAAACACCATACAGAAAATAGGAATAGATGATCTTTACCTCAATCTGATCAAAGCTCTGTAGGAAAAATCAACACCAAACATCATACTAAATGGACAAAAACTGAAAACTTTCATATTAAAATCAGAAACTAGACATGAATGTCCAGTCGCAACACTCCTATTGAACATGGTTTTGGAAACACTGGCCAGAGCAATTAAACAAGACAAAAATATAAATGGAATAAGGATAGGAAAGGAAGAAGTGAAATTATCATTATTTGCAGATGAGATGATACTCTACATGGAGAACACCAAAAACTCCTCCAAAAGACTCCAGGAATCAATCAGCAAATTCAGTACTGTAGCCAGATATAAAGTAAGCACTCAAAAATCAATAGCATTCCTATGCACAAACAAACACATTGAGAGAAATCTTAGGGAAACCATACCTTTCAGAGTAGCATCCAAGAAACTGAAATATTTAGGAATGAAGCCAATGAACAAGTAAAAGATCTACACAGTGCAAACTACAGTACTCTCAATCAGGAGATCAAAAGCTTTTTAGAAAATGGAAAGATATTCCTTGCTCATGGGTAAGAATGAACCTTATGGAATATGGCCACACTCCCAAAATTGTTTTACAGATTTAATGCAATCCCAATTAAGATACCATTAGTATACCTCACAGATTTAGAGCAAACAATCCTAAAATTCATCTGGAATGAGAAGACACCCAGAATAAAAAAGCAATACTGAGCAACAAAGACAAGTCAGGGGCATCAAAATTCCTGACTTGAAATTATACTACAAAACTATTTTGTCATAATTAGCACAGTACTGGCTGAAAAACAGACCTGAGGATCCATGGAACAGATTAAAAGATGTAGACACCACTCCAAACACACACAGCCATGTTATCTTTGACAAAAGGGTCAAACATGTTCACTGGAAGAAAGATAACAGTTTTAATAAATGGTGTTGGAAAAACTGGCTGTCTACATGACAAAGACTGAATCTAGACCTATGTCTATGGTCATGCACCAAACTCAAGTCAAAATGGATCGAAGATCTAAATATGAAAATAGAAACACTAAACATACGGGAAGAGAAAGTGGGTAAAAATCTTGACAATATAGGGTTACGCAGAGAGTTCATGAACAACAACCAGACTGCATGAGAAATACTTCAAGAATCAACAACTGGATCTCATCTTTTTGAAAAGTTTTTGCACATCTAGAGAAATCACAACAGAGTAAAAAGAAAACCCACAAATTGGGAAAAAATTTTAACCAACTGGCCCTCACATGAAGGACTTCTGTCTAGAACACACACAGAATTACAGATAAAATCACACCATCCAAATTCAAAGATGGAATCTAAAAATGGCATCTGAGATGAATACATACTTGCAGATAAAGAAACACAAATGGCAAATAAATACATGAGAAAATGTTTAACACCATTAGTCGTTCAAGAAATGCAAAGTAAAACAACACTGACATTCCATTTCACCCTCAAAAGAATGGGTATCATCAAGAAATCAACCAAATAACAAATGCTTCCAAGTCTGTGGGGAAAAAGGAATCTTTCTCCACAGTTGATGGGAGTGTAAGACTGCTGCAACCACTTTGGAGATCAGTATGGAGATACCTCAGTAAACTAGGATTACAGGTCTCATTCATCCCAGCTATTTCTTTTTTGAGAATTTTTAAGAAAGACTAAAAACATCATACCACAGCAATATATATGCACCCATGTTTACAGCAGCACATTTTGTAGTAGCTTAATCATGAAGTAACCCAACTGCCTCCCACCTGAGGAATGCATAAAAACGATGTATTTTATATAATGGAATATTAGCTATAAAGAAAGATAAACTTGAGGCTTTTATAGGGAAATGGATCAAATACAGACCATACTCTTAAGTGAAGTAAATCCAAGATGCATGTGTAAACACCGTATCATCTGACTAAGGTAAGGACCTGAAAGAGTAAATAAAATCTAAAAGGTACAATAGATATTATGCAATTGAAAGAAACTGCTCAAAAAAGGCCAAGGATATAGCTCAGTAGCATAAGTGCCTGCCTGGCAAGCTCAAGGTCCCGAGTTTGATGCCCTGTACCAAAAAAAGAAACTACCAAAAAACACACACACGCAGACAAAAAAAAAAAAAAAAAAAAAAAACCGCAAAAAAAGGAACTGCAAAAAATGAAAGAACAAATGGCATGAAGGAATAGCCAAAAAAAGGAAGAGGGGAAAATATACATATGTATACATAAGACAGCTATGATAATTGTACTACTAATCTCTATTGCTTTACAGACAGGTACAGTTAATGTTTAAATGTTTGATCAACCTCCCATGCTATATTTGCTTAAATGAGTAACCAATCTGAACATAACACATAATACAAGAACCAACATTATCGTCTAACACTCCGTCTGAAATTCTGTATTGGTTTTGTCTTTGTGTTGTTAACTATACATCTGTGCTCGTTAATATGTTTTTGTTCTTTTATCTTTAAAATAAAATGAAGAAATAGTTTCAAAATGTCTTAACCAAATGAAACTGAAAACACATTTTAAAATTTGTGGGTTGCAGTTAATGCAGTGCTTCGACGGAATTTCTAGTATTAAATGTACATATCAGAAAAAAGTTTTTAAATCAATGACCAACCTTCCACCATTAAAAAAAATTAAACAAGAAAGAGCAAAATCAACTCACAGCACGAATAAGAATTCAATAATAGGCATAAGTACATAAAACAATAGGACTGAAAATGGAAAAGTCAATGAAACAAAAAAAGATGCTTTGAAAAATAAATTGAGAGACCTAGTTAGAGACCGACCAAAAATGACATAAATTGTCAAAGTAAGAATGGAACAGGAAATATCACTCCCTAACTCTAAGTCATTAAAAAGCCCATTAAAAATACTGTGACCAATAGCATCCACATAAATTCAAGACTGGTCAGATGGACCAGTTATTTAAATGCCATAAACTACCAAACTCACCTAATATAGATAGCATAAGAGCACTATCACTCACGAATTATAGTTAAGAACCTGAACAGGAAATCATCAAACCCCTATTATTGCATTAGTGAATTGTGCCAAATCGTGAAAGAAAATCATCAACTCTGTATAGCCTTCCAGAAGGAAATACCTTCCAAGTTAATTCTGTTAAGACCAGCCTTGTCCTAACAAATACAGTATGAGAAAAGTAGATTAACAACCCATATCCCTTGCAAAAAGAGAGGCAAGTCTCCTCAACACAACTTGGATAAATCACGTGTGTACCACTTGCCAGGTGCCTACTTCCTGGAGCTTCCATTTCCTGCCCACCTGCTTCTGGGAGCTTCTATTTCCGGTCCCGCCCACTTCTGGAACCTTCTTTCGCGGCCTTGCCTCAGACACTCAAGTCACCTCAGCCTCAGTTCCCCTCAGCCTCTGCCTGGCACAGACCTTGGCTGACTGCTTTCTCAGCTGCACCGGGGGCACCACAAGGACCTCGCTGCCCGCCGGCTCACACTCACTTCCTCACCCTAGCCGCGCCCGCCATGGCCGCGGGCCCCTCAGGTCTCACAGAGCTACCATGGAAGCGTGAGGCCGAGGTCAACGCGCAGGCCCCGCTGCAGCTCCCCGCCTCCCACGTCTACCTGAGCTCCGCGGCTACCGCGACGGCTTAGACGTGGGCCTGAAGCACCTCGCGCTCCTTCCTGCGCGCTCTCACCTGCGCTGGGAGCTGGCGGAGAGCTCCTGGGGCTGCACACGGAGCGCAGCAGCGGTGTAGTCCCCAGCGACACCGTAGTCCCCAGGACACTGTGCAGTCACACAGCGACCCCTTGCGGGGCAGCGGCGCGCAGACAGTGTAGCGCGCCTTCCGCCTGCAGGACGCCTTGGGCCAGAGCCTCCTGGAGCTGCGCCGCCTGGCGGCCGGGAAGAGCGACCCCCGCCTGAGGGACTTCTTCTGGGCTTCTGCCTGCATGCCTGGGCATGGTGCTCAGGGAGCTGGGCAAGGAATTCACCAATCCACACAGGCCGGGGGCCCCCGTGGAGGGCCTGGCTAACTGCCTGTGTGGCAGGCTCAGCCTGGAGGACGGTGACAAAGAGGAGTGAGTGTGGACTGTCCCCGGGGAGGAGAACACCAGGCAGGGCGTGCACGCTCCTCTACCACTGTGTACCTTTCAGCTCTTTCCTTCCAGTTAGACTTTTGCTTCCGATGTAAAGTTATTTGTTTCTTCATGCCAAAAAAAAACAAAAAACAAAAAACAAAAAGACCCTCAGATGGAGTCAGGAAAACTTGGAGGTAGAATATTCACTCATTCTTTCAGTGTGATAAATGTCTGTGTCACAATTTATATTAAAGGGAGGGATAGAAAATTAGTGGACAAAGTTCCTGTCTATTTCTTTTTTTTTTTGGTTTTTCTCTGGTACAGGGAACCGAACTCACGACCTTGCACTTGCCAGGCAGGCACTTTGCCGCTGAGCTAAATCCCCAGCCCCTACTGTCTATTTCTTAATGGAGTGAGAAGATAGACATTGATATATGTCATAATACACTATCCTGAAAGTTTTAATGAAAGGCATGGAGAGCCAAGCATGGTGGCGCAGGCCTATAATCCCAGCACTCGAGAGGCTGAGGCAGGAGGATCGTTGCAAGTTTGAGACCAACATGGGCTACAAACTGAGCTCAAGTCCAGCCTTAACTGCATAGACAGACGCTGTCTGAAAAAGACAAAAAAAAAGAAAAAGCATAGATTAATACAAAACAAAACAAAAATCAATCAATCAATCAAGGCAGGC
>NW_004955608.1:260260-261310 GCF_000276665.1 Chinchilla lanigera
ATCAGCCTGAATTATATAGAAAGAGCTTGCCTCAAAATGTAAATAATTTATAGGAAGGACTTTGTTTTGTTCATTTTTTTGCAGAGTAGTATAGATCAAACCGAGCACCTGCTCCCACTGATCTACATATTCAGGTTGGTTTCTCTTTCTGTTTTGAGACATAGTCTTGCTACAGAGCCAAGCTAGTCTTGAACTTACAACCTTGAGTCCCTAGTTTCCCAATTGACTGAGATTACAGGCATGCAGCATCCTGCCTGGCTATGAAAAGTTGTGCAATTGTGTTTGCTTTTCTTGGGGAGATGTATGTATTTGAAGCTTGCCTTGACTCATGGAGATCCTCCTGCCACAGGCTCCCAAGTCTTGTAAATATAGGCATGTACTAGCATATTCAGCTTTTAAAAAGTCTCTGTTTTTAAATGTTTGAAAAGTTTTATGAAATATAGAAAAGATACAAGTTCTAGATAATGAGTTTGGACCAAGTAAAATTAGGTAAAGAAGTCCACCCTTCCAGATGAGGACAGGTGACTGTGCAAGATCATAGAGAGCAGTCAGGAAAGACTATTCTTAAAATGGCTTGTGAGAGTAGGAGTCTGAAACCCCTATAAACCTATATGGTTGTGCATACTCGTCCACTGTGAATTATACCCTTACTCCATGTGTGGTATCCTCAGAAGCACTGCACGGATGGTGGGAATGTTCATTGTTTTTTGGAAGCATTGACGTTGAAACATGTCTCAAACTTCGCCGGCTTGCTGCATGCAGAGGACTGCTGCTGGTGTGCAGTTCTGTGATAGAGCGCTTGTTCACATGTGCAAGTTCCCAGGTGTGGTGGATTCACAACCGGAGGTCAACTGGAAAAACCCAGGTGACTGAATCAGTGCAGTGCTGGGTGTGGAGGGCCTCCAGGAGGATTGTTGCCAACAACATAAAAAGCATAACTGGAGAGGAAGAAGAGGGGCCCTTGGTTCCCCAGGGGGAGCTTGCCATGCTGGCTTTCCTGATGGGAACTGGGCGGCTCTCATCACCGAGGAGCTCAGGACCTTGTTATCT
>NW_004955608.1:261702-265877 GCF_000276665.1 Chinchilla lanigera
CCTGACTACTTCACTGGGATTAATCCCCAGTACTACAGTGGAGAACAAAGAACAGGCAGCTTTGGTGGCAGATGTCTATAATCACAGGACTCTGGAAAGCTGAGGCAGGGGAGCCGAAAGTTCAAGTCCACCCTGGGCAACACAACAGCTTCACCAGACTGCAGACATTTTTTTCCCTTTTGGAGCCAGAGTCTCACTGTATAGTTCAGCTTGGTGTTGCTTTGAACTCACTGTGTAGCCCAGGCTGGTCTTGAATTTGCTGTGCACTTTCTGCCTCATTCTCCTGAGTGCTGGGATTATAAGCAAGTGTCAGCACCCCAGTTTACCCCAAATTAACATAAAAAAGTTCTGAGCATGCAGTAAAGAGCAAAGGCTCTGAGTTCATGAGTCAGAACCACCATCAATCAATATTAAAATGGAAAAATAAAATGAAAATATCCTGAGAATGTGCCTCAATGCAGAAACCCAACATTCAGTTCCATGACCACAACCAAGAAAATATAATCAAGTTTATGACAATGCTATAAAGACAGTGATGCCATCCGCACAGAGAACAGATCTGAAATCCACATGAAGCCGTGACTTCGGATTTTGCCACGTAACACAGCCGATCAGGGGCCCAATCTCGGTGGCAGGGAGGAGCCACTGAAGGTATGAGAGGTGCTCAAGGCTAAGCTCAAAGGAATCTGGCCCCTCTGACAAGGGGAGGTGAGCAGGGCACTGCATAAGTGACTCTGTAGGTTTCACTGGGACCATCTGAGCAGCACATACTGATCCCCTGTAATTGCAGGATCAGATCTAAGGACTGGAAGACTTTCCTCTGCATGAGGCTAAGGAACTAAAAGGAAGTTGCTGCAAAGAGACAGGTTGACTTTCCACCAACAGCACTAGTGACTGAACTCAGGAGGTGCTGAGCTGCATCCCAGTGTATTTAAACTTTAGAGACAGAGGGTGGTGACCCACACTTGTGGTGGCACAGACTGCTGCCCAGGATGGCTTCACACTCCTGATGCAAGGCTTCGCATGGTGATGCCAGTGTGTTATCCCAGAACTGAGGAGGCTGAGGGCAGCAGCACGACCATGATTTTGAGAACAGCTTGGGCTCCATAGTGTGTCTGAGGCCAGCATGATATACACAGGCAGACCCTGCCTCAAGAAACCAACCAACAAACAAAACTTTATGATACTTTATAATCATCTGGTCTCAGCTTCAAAACTTGCTGGGCATAGGGGCAAAGGCCTGTAATCCCTGCACTCAGGAGGCTGAGGCAGGAGAATCATGCAAGTTTCAGACCACCCTGCTTGACAAAGTGAGCTCTAGACAAGCCTGAACTACATAGTGAGACTCCCTCTCAAAAATAGATAATAATAATAATAATAAAACAATCCAATACTACCCCAGAAGGCAGGGAGGGATAATTAGTCTCTTTGCCACAAGTCCTTAAGGGTGTTTCCAATGAAATCAGTGGAGGGAAAGGGCTTAAAGTGATGAAATCTTAGTCGGGAGCTGCTGCAGAGCTGAAAGCACAGCTCCTATGGGCAGACAAAGGGGTCACACATTTCCAAGTTTCCTTGGCGAAGTTACAGAGGAGGAAACCTGCGTCCAACCCCAAGACTCAGTCATCCTAGTGGATCTGACCAATGGCCTTTGCCTTTCATGTCAAGGTTCTTCTCACAGGGACAATTCCCAGGAAAGATGGATCCACAGTCAGTGGCCACGGCTTTCAGCCTGAATGAAAATGATATTAGGCTAAGGAAAGATCAGGTTGATTACAAAGCAGTTCAGGAACTGAGGTAAACTAAACTGAAAAGTTCTAGGAGCCTTTTGTTCTGATTTCTTCTGAGTTTCTTGGCCCTGGTGATCAAATACTACACCTTCGTCCACCCTGCTAGTCTGTTTCTTGTTTTGCTTTGTTTGTGTACGGTGCAGCATCCCTGTAGCCCCTGGAGAGCAGCTTTCCCTTGGGCAGTGAAGCACTTTGTCAGCACAGCCAAGGACCAAAGCCTGAGTCTGCTCAATCCACCCATAACCAGTGTCAAGGATTTTGGTGTCACGTTAACACTGAGAGTCCCAGAGAGGGAGTTTTTCCCATTTTTCTTACACTGTTCCAGGCATTAATTGTGGTCCTTGTGGAACCTGCCACCAAATGGTTGGGTGTCACAGTGGCGTACGTGGACTCACTTTCCCTAGAATGTTCGCATTTGTTTCTTCTGCCTCGGGCTCACCAGTGGCCTCCCACAGCAGGCGTGTTTCTGATCCCAACCCCTGCCCTTCCCAATGGAGCCCCACTTTAGAGAGTTGGTCTCTGAAATGAGTTTCACTTTCACAATCTTAGATCAACCCAAGAGAGAGGCACAGAAACAAGGAAGAAAACATGGAGCATAAATGTCCAGAGCTGTTATCAGGGCATTCTGGAACGCGACAGTAGAGGACTGCAAGTGCAAGCCCAGCCTCCCCATTCAAGAGGACTTTGTCTGAAAACTAAAAGCTTTGTGGTTGCAGCTCATTGGCAATGCTCTACAATGAGTCCCAGTGAGGTGGGTGTGTTAAATAGGAGGATAGAATGCAGGAAACATGGAGGGAACATGTGGCTGGAGAAATCCAGTGGATGGGAGGGAATGACCAACATGAAATATCTTTTTTGAGTGCTGTGATTTCCTGAGGCCAAACTTCATTGATCCAAAAACCCAGGGCCTTTCTTTTCTGTTGCTGCGGATTCATGAGCTCTTAGCTGGAAACCAGGTAAAGTGATCACGGAGGAAACCAGATGACTCACCCACAACTCTCTTTATTTCTGATCATTTCTTTTATATTCATCCAAACATTCATCCAAAGCCTAAATTGACATCTCACAGCTCAGACTCCTATTTCTGGACCCTGTCTAGGACTCAGGCCCACAGAAGTCACTTCTACTCTCAGGTCCGTGAGTCTCCAAGGTTGCTGCCTGCTGCCAAGCCGTTCTTTCTCACGCACACTGAAAGAAGAGCTCTGTGTTCCTGGGGCCCACAAGGAGGCATGGGATATATGCATTCCACTAGACGGGGATACAGGCCGGGCATGGAGAAGGGTGCATGTTATAGAATCGCCTGGTGCAACATAGTTCACCATGAGAAGTACAAAACCAGACAGTCCGGGGATGATTCAGTGTCTTCATCATCCTCCTAAGCACTTCACATAGTTCGTTCCCCATCTGCGGGTAAACACCACCCAAGGGAATATAAACCCCTGTTGGAACAGAGTACAGCTCCTGCTTTAAGTTCCTCAGCCTGGCCGTGTGGCACAGCAGCTTCTTCATGGTGCCTATGGACAAGAAACTCCTTACGAAGCAGAAGGTAGTGAGCTGGGAGCAGCAGCTCAGCGAAGGCAGAAAGGCACAGACCTGTTCATCTGTGATCCCACAGTTTTCCAAATGCAGGGTGGTCAGGCTGGCTGTGACATTATCCAGCAGAATTCGGAGGGGCTCAGAACTGAAATCAGTGAGCCTGATACAACTCAGATGCAAATGTTTTAGCTGTTCGGTCTTCTCAGACTGGGGCAGCTTGTTCCAGTCCGAGTGTGAGAGCTGGCAGTGAGATAACGAGAGGGTCTCCAAGGGGCATTTCAGGCACCTACAGAGAGACCAGGCAGTTAGATCTGCAATTGGTGGCAGAAAGCAGTGAGTAGTGGGGAACAAGGTGGATCAAGGGTCATCTGTGTCAGCCCAGCTTAAGCGTGACTTTACCATCACTTGCTTGATCACCTGAGTCTTTAATCTTACAGTCCCCTCTCCTCGGTCCCAAGCAGAAGAGCGCAGCGCTTTCAGGCTGAGGGCAGCAGGAGACAGGCAGGAATGAAAAATCAGGCAAGATCTGGCCACAGTGGCATGCATTGCCATAGACGCCGTCAGCTGAGTTTGCGTCCTTGTCCCTGCTCCTGACCTCCCTCCCTGTTCCTTGACATCAGTTGCGGAATACTGCACTTCCCATCTGGTCATCAGCCCACCCTAGCACAAAGGCTTCTCATGGTGATGGCAAGGCAGCTCAGAGGGGCATGGGGATTTCTCACCACCTTAGCCTGGATGACCTTTTTCAGGAAGAGTTCACCCAGATGCCCTCAGTGTCTGTGACTCAAGTCTCCTGGAATTCTAGCATCATGGCCCTTTTCAGTCTGCTTAATCCACCACAGTGGCTATGTG
>NW_004955608.1:267316-270827 GCF_000276665.1 Chinchilla lanigera
ATGGCCAAGGCCTTGTCCTTCAGCAAGCTCTGAATTGCCAGTTTCAATAGTACATGTGGGGACTGCGAGCTCATCCTGCTGAATCTGGAAGGGCAGGGGTGCTGGGGAAGAACTGAGGAAAGAGACGTCCTTTGAGCAAGGCTGAAACCCCCTTTCTCACCCATCAGGAACAACTTGCAGCCAAAATATCAAGGGGGACAAGGGTGGAAGAGGTCTCCCTTTTCCCAACAACTATTTATTGCTTATGGTCCCAAAGCATTACTTCTCTTTAAAATGCCACCAGGAAGAATATCTGATAGCACCGTGATGAAGCAAAAAGATGAACAAAACATCCATTTCCAACTCCAGCACTCTGAACTCTGGACCTGCTGGAACTGGGAACCATGAATTCTGAAATTGACTCCCACTAGTTTTGGGAAAATATTCTGAACATAATTCCAAGGAAATATAACCAATAAAATGGAAAAGCCATATGGTTCAGTCTCTAACTTCTCAGTTCCCACAATGCTCCTGCCCAAGAAAAATTAAGCAGACTATGAAATGAACGCCATGGGTTTCCATTGCAAATAGTTATAGAATTCTGGATTCCCCTCCTACCCCAGAGCTGGCAGGAGCACGGAGAGATCTGCTCTGTCTGCCTCCCGTTTCGTTCCCTGGGTCATCCAAAGCCCGGCAGTGGAAGCAGACACTCAGCGGGATGACCACTCAGCAGTGTGCGAGCTGGCTGGAAATTTCTCAGGCTGTGAAAGCTCTTGTGTAAGGAAAATACAGCATAATCTCATGAGCACGAAGTTTAGAGAATAGGGCCTCTGGCATGCCCTAATTTTACTTTAGAACTGCACACATGTTTGTTTACAGACACCCCAAGAATTTTGTGGAAACACCAAATGTCCTCCACAATTATTTTTTCATGGGAAGTTTGCAAACAGCCAACCCAAGACCATTATTCAGTTCTTCTTGCTGATGATGGGAGGCTGCACTGTAACCCATCTCTGACACCAGCATTCCTGCATCACTGTAGGTTGCTCTACAGCATATAGCTCTCTCAGGGTGCTGATTTCATTCTTCTTAATGCCCTGAGATGACTAAGATGCTACCAAAGCACCTGGCAATTGCTGTGGATTTAAAAATACAGTATTTTGTTGAATTACATAACTGTGGGATCTACCGGGTGGTAGGATTCCATGAATGTGTATCCAACCATGGTTTTTTATTTATTCTGAAAATTTGTTTCAAAACAAAATATGGCCGGGTCTGGGGATTTAGCACAGCAGCTCAGCACTTGCCTGGCAAGCGTGAAGTTGTGAGTTCCATTCCCAGGACCAGAAAAAAACAAAAACAAAAAAAATTACGGTCAGTGGGCTGAGATGTAGAGCAGTGAAAAAGTCCTATATTCAAATCATAGTTCCAAAAATAATAATAAATTAAGGCATCCAAAGGTACGAGTTGATGGGCAGGGGTGGGGGACCATGCCTGCAATCCCAGCACTGGGGAGGCTGAGGCAGGCATTGCTATTACTTTGAGGCTACAGTGTGAATTAAAAAACCAGCCTGAAGTACATAGCGAGACCTCTTAAACACTCAAAAAGAAAAAAAATAGAAAATTTACAGCAGAAATCAAACTATTATAGAACACTAAAAATCTAAATTTTAAGTGTAAATCTAAACCTCACATCTACTCATTTGAATCTACACTTAAAGCAACAGTGATGGCATTCCAGGCTGCAGCTCACAGGGGAGACTGGCTGAGGGCAGATGGGGTGCATGTGCTCGGCAGGGCGGTGACCCCTCAGGACTAGATGGGGTGGCCAGGCGCTTGGGGCTCTGAGGAGTCCAAGCAGCATCTCCAAGCTCCAGGCTCCTGGATGGCTACTCAGGGGCTTTTTGTGACTCCTGATCCTGTCTCTCTTTTCAGAGAGTGCTTTCCAATCAGAGTGTTGCTTCTCAGCATCCACTGGGGTAATCCTGACAGCTTCTGAGCTTTCACTAGATGAAAGCAGAGACAGGACGAAAAGTCCCCTTGTAAATGTTAAGAGCTAAGAAGCGTTTGCAAGCTCAGGACTCAGGCACTGATGGACTCCACACCTTTGTTGAGTTTTATGCACATGTGATTGTCATAGCTCTATGTGTGAGATGGGGCAGGCGTTATCCACTACTGACACTGGCAGAAAAATCCCCAACCTGAAAACCTTGGTGAGGGGGAATTTGGGCAAATAATATTGTCACAGGATTCCAGAGTTAGAATAACTGTGTGAAGTCAGCGATGTCATCCTCAGGGAAAACACTGCAGCAAACTCCATGTGTCAACAGACCCTTGGGTGCTGTGCTTCCTGACAGCAGATCATGTGACCGCTCAAGGAAGAGAGAGGCCTCCTCGGGTGAGCCTCATCTTGAAGACTTAGAAGAAAGCCACGCTGAGTGGAACCTGCCTATATGCCCAGCACTAGGGAGGCAGGGTCACAAAAATCACCATGGCTTTGAGACCAGCCTGGTCCACATGAGAGTTCCAGGTTGGTCTGAAATATATTCTCAGTTAAAAACAAGCTGGACAACATCATAAGACCTTGGTTCAAGAAAATAACAACAATCACAAAACCCCATTCCTGCCTATCTGGAGAGACAGCAGTCAGAGAATCAAAAGTGTCATCTGAAATCTCTGTTCCCACAGGACACTAGCTGAAGTCAGAAGGGGGAACCTTCATCAAGGCCAAGAACTTACCAGGCTCAGATTCAGATGAGGGTGACGGAGCTCCAGGAAACCCACCAGGACCAGCGGTACCTGGCAGCTTCAGGACTGAGCATCTCCTCCTCTGCCCCTCTCCTCCTTTATCCCCCTTGTTAGCCACACCTTACCTTCCCAGCCCCTCCCTTCCCAGCACACTCAGAGCCCTGACTGGGTCTCTCCCTCTCCACCCAGTTCACCCTGGGGATCCTCCTTCCTCGTCCTCTGGAGTAATGGGATTTCATGCCTGCACAACCATGTACACATCTTAATTAGAAAGATCTTTGCTCAAAATGAAGTTCAAAAAGGCTGTGATGTAAGCCCATCCAAAGGTAAGCCCATGTAAATGTAGTGTGTTCAAACCCTAGCTGTGAAAAAATATAACAGTAACAAAAGCACACAATAGGGCTGTGGTACAGCTAAAGGGTAGCAGTTTCTTCTGCTCAAACTCTAGTTCCACACTCACAATGAAGAGGAGTCCACCTGAGGAAGAAGTCACTCTCCACTGGAGGACCCAGATGCACGAAGGGCCGTGTTCTCAGGAGGGAGCTGTGCCAGGAGCCTTGATGAACCTGGAAAGCAATTTGTGGATGGGCTGCAGCTAAAGACTTCTTCTTTATCCCCGCCTGCCCTCATTTCTCACTCTCCCTCCTTCCCTCACTCTCTCCGTCCTCTTTGCCTCCCTCTCTTTCCTCCTTCCTTCTGTCCTTCCTTCCTTCCTTCTTTCCTTCATTCCTTCCTTCTTAACTTCCCTGCTTCCTTCCTGCCTTCCTCCGTCCTTCACTCCCTC
>NW_004955608.1:296552-297847 GCF_000276665.1 Chinchilla lanigera
TCCCACCTCAGCTTCCTGAGTGCTGGGATTACAGGAATGCAGAGCATCGCCTGTCAAAAAATTCACACTTCTTCTCAAGCCAGGCACAATCTCCTCCATTAGGCTGCAAAAGTACCAAGACATTTTGTATTTTTGAGGAGAACTGGGCCCCAATTTCCCATAACAGATACAGTGCTTGGACAGAATATAAAGCATCATGGAGATATTTGTGGACGGCAGGGTGGAGCTCAGTGCCTGTAATCCCAGCACTGAGGAATCCTGATGTCCAGGACAAAATGTCTGACTTATGCAGGCTCTGTCTCCAGGTAGAAAACAAAGAGTGCATCTACTAATGTGTGATAGAGGTAGGGTGTGGTGGTGCATGCCTGTAATCCCAGCATTTGAGAAGCTGAGAGACACCGAGGCAGGAAGATTATAGCAAGTTCAAAGTGAACCAGAGCTACTGATGAGTTGAAGGCCAGCCTGAACTACATAGCGAGATCCTGTCTCAAAACCACCCTCCTCTTCCTCAAAGCTGCAAAAATATAGGAATATGAAAAACACTAAGTGAAATCTTTGAAAGTTTGCAGCACTAAAATAATAAAAGTTCTGAGAATACATTTAAGCAAACATACTTCTTTCATTAAGATTGCAGAGTGAATACCTTATCACAAAAAAAAGAGCTCAGGAGCTATATCATTGAGCACTCTGGGACATTGAGGAAGGAAGATCATGAATTTGACACCAGTCTAGGGGCCATTGTGTGTCCAGATTTGCTTTTTTCACCTTGTGCCAATTAGTGACTTAGATAGACCCTATTTGATATTTCAAAAGGACTGGGGAGTTTCTTAGCAGGGAAGTCCTTGGTTTCAACCCACACTGTCACAAAGATAGATGAAGATGTTTTGCAGATGATGATGATAAACTACAGAGTAAGCAAAATCAAAACTTTGAAATCTGTTCTGGCTTGTGTCTAGATGTCCCCGCCAAAGTTTCACAGGGTCAGAGTTGGGGCATCTTCAGAAGGGTCTGGGTCTAGAATGTGTGAAACTGGGGTTGATTCCTCATGCAATGCTAAGTTCAAAGGCACTATGATTAAGGTTTTGGTTGCCCCCCACTTCCTGTACCCTGAGTAGCATATGAGGCACAGGAAAAGCTGTAGTCATCCCTGCATGTTTTGCTACCTTCCACCGACCATGAACCGTTTCTCCTCTGCCATGCCACCCTCCCATGGAGACAGCTGATCATGGACTGAAACCTCTACAAACTGTGAGCTAAACACACTTTTCCTCCTCTAACTTTGAATGTCCATTACT
>NW_004955608.1:298454-303010 GCF_000276665.1 Chinchilla lanigera
TAGAAAACTAGGTGTAATGGTGCACTCCTGTAATCCCAGCAATGGACAGACAGCGAGTCCAAGGCCGGCCAGGGCTACATAGTGAGTTCAAGGCCCGGCTGCCTTAGAGATGGAGACCCTGCCTCAGAAAGGAAAGTACCTCTCATACTTCCATAGCCCTGGAGGACTCCTACCCCTTGGCCACAAGGTGGCGTGAGAGCAGGAAGATGGTGTATGGGCCTTAGGCAAGGCCTACTGCAAAGAAGCCCCTAGTCCCCTGTTCCTGACTCCTATTCTCATCAGGAAGAGTTCCCTCTAAGTGTTGTGCACGAACCAGGGGCCTTGGTGATTGAGGCCAAGGCCACGGAGCTGTGTGTTCAGTATCTAGCCAGCTATTCCTACAGACACGGGAGTGGAAAAGAAAAGAGAGCACTGACAGTCATTTAGCGAATAGTCTAGGGGAATCAGAAAATGTTCAGTTCCTTGCAGATGTGTTAGGGAGGAAGATTTTAGCCAGAAAGTACCTGAAAATGCTTCAGGGGAAGAGGGAAGAAGATGATGAGGGGGGCGATGGTGATGTCAGTGATCACGATGAAGCTGAGTTTTCACCAGAGAAGAAATCAGCGCTGCAGAACATTTCGAGAGAAGCACAGCCCCGCCGAGGCAAGCAGTGCACTGTGTGCTTTGCTCCCTTGACGTTCCCCCAGCACATGGCCCGCTTTCCTGGACAAGCAGCATCTCGTGCCTCCTTACTGTAAAGAACCCCGGGGAGAGTGACTCTGACCGCGTCCTGTGAGGAGGCCCCCGCAGCTGAGCTCATCAGGGGAGAATCGGGACCCACCGCACTGCGGCTCATCTGGGCTCCAAGCTGTGGGAAAGAGACCACTGCGCCTCGCATGGAACAGGCAGCCAGGCTTTGGAGAACTGCTGAGTACCGTGCAAATTCATATGTTTATCCTGAAATTCTATCTTGTAAACAGCTGGACTGAGTTTTAGCTAAATATGTAGTTTCTAAGTAGTACAGACTTTTGAAATTCTGTGTTTAACAATTGGACGTTTTGATTAAATTTTTTTTGTAAAGAATTTTTTTTTTTCCATAGGAAAATCCTTTTTAGAATCAGATTTATGGACCTGCATTGTTGCCATACCTTCTCACTGCCTGAGAATTTAGTGAAACTTAGAACCAGGCATTTCCGGGTGGGAATGCAGAGCAGAGCTGAAGTGGGTTCTCAGCATACACAAGGCCCTGGGGTTGAGCCCCAGCAGCAAAATAGCAACAACAGAAACCACTTTTATTTCCAGAGAAAAACTGCAAGTTAAATGTCAAATGAAATATGAAAAGGAAATATTAATCACCAGGTACAATATAGCACACCTCTAATACAAGTGCTTTGGGAGGCTGAGGCAAGACAATTTGGGGTTCATGTCCTATCAAGGCATTTTAGTGAGGCTCTGTCTCAAAAAACAGTTGAAAATGTCTATACACATTGTTCAGCATGAACACTCAGAGTTCAACCTGCAATAACACACACAATTTCTTCTGCAGAGACATATTGTTATTATAACCATATTCTGTATTTTGAAAATACTTTTGATCTTCCTATTCCTTGTTTTGAACCCCTAGGAATTGTTGCTACTGTCTATAATGAAAACTCTTTGACTTTATTATATTTTTTCTGCATAGGGATATGTTAGATTCTGTCTTTTCAGCATAACTGGCTTTACTTTCAAAAAGTCAAACTTTACACCTAGGTGTGATGGTGCATGCCTGTGGTCCCACCACTCCAGAGACTGAGGCAGAAGAATCGCCATGAATTTAGGTCCAGTCTGAAGTACACTGTGAGATCCTGTTTCATAAAAGGAAAGGAAGAAACAAAAAAACCCTCCAATTTACATCCAGTAAAATCACACATTTTGTCTCAATCCTGAATTTGGACAAATTTATATATTTCAGTTTTTTACCTGTGGTCACATTTCATTGCCCAGGTTAGGCTTGAACTTCTAATCTTCCTTCCTTACTTTCCAGAGTGGGTGAGTGGCAGAGTAGCTGCCATCATGTCCACATACAAATGAACCAACTAGGGCCAGGGATATAGCTCAGTTGCTCAAGCGCCTGCCTAGCAAGCATGAGGTCATGTGTTCAATTCTCCATCCAAAAAAAACAAAAAACAAAAAACACCAAATACACCAATTAGTACACAAAACCTACAAAATACTCATTGAGCTGCTTCACCTTAGTCCCTGTCTGTAGCCCCAGAAAACAATGATGTTTTCTGTATCTCTGGTTTAAAAACATTCTTTTTGTGTTTTTGAGACAGGCTGTCACTATGCAGTTCAGGGCGGCCTTAAACTCAATTTGTTGCCCAGGCTGGGCTCAAACTCACAGTGATCCTCCTGCCTCAGCATCCTGGGTGATGCAATATCAGCATGTGCCACCATGCCTGGTTTAAAAAATTTTGCTACAAAATTTACAGGTTGCAGTGAAAAAGTGACAAGAAATGGAAACAAGAACAAATAACAAGTCCCATACAATTCATAAAAACACAATGTATGCAGAAATTGATTTTAATGTATTTTTAAGATGCACTTTTCAAAGTGTCTCTGCTCTGTGTATGTGTGTGTGTGTGTTTCTACGTTGGGAAAGGTTTTGCTGTAGTCCAGGTGGTCCCCAGATTTCCAACCTCCTCCCTCTGCCTCCTGAATGATGAAAGGTCTCAGACACTTTGCCTGACTGTATTCATTAGATTTATTTATCACTGAAAAGAAATCCAAAAGGGGAGTCTTACTCCTTGTTGTTGAGTTCAGGCTTTGGAAGTGGTGAATTAGGTGCTCTAAACACCCAGGTGCATCTCTTCATTTAAGTCTGCATGTCTGGTTAGGAGCCTCCTCACAAACAAAGTTGAGGACAACAGGGGCAGTTCTGAGCGGTGGCAGAAACACTTCATTTCTTTCCAGACTTTAGGTTTCCAGGAAATTGCCTGCTCCAGCACAGTGACCCCGAGGGAGGGAATACTAGATTAGGGGATAAATGTCTGTGAGAAATGCAAGAATGCCTTGAGGGTTCAAAAATCGCTGAAAAGGAGGGTGTGGTAGCACATGCCTGGAAGCCCAGTGCTTGGGAGGTAGAGGTAGGCGGATTGCTATGAGCCCAGGCTACATAATAAATTCAAAAACCAGCTTGGACTACAAAATAAGACACTACCTCAAAAAAATCCATGAACAATAGTTTAACAGCTGAAAATTAAACTGGAATGAAAATATGTTTTAATATTTGAAAAACAAATGAACTGACTTTGTATTCAAAGGAGTATAAGCCAAAAAGAAAAAAAAGAACTGAAAAAAATAAACAAATCTTTTTCCTTTCAATTGATTAAATATTTGAGAAAATTCAGATATTCATGCGTGGTATTTTTATCCTATTCATGAAAAGTAATTCATTTCTTTTTGTAATATGTAAGCAATTTCAGCTGGGCATGATATGAGTTATAGATCCAGAGAAGTGGAAGGCTGAAGAAGGAGAGTTAAAAATTTGAGCTTATGGTGGGACATACTTCAATTTAATCATTTATTTTCAGTACAGAGGATTGAATCCAATACTTCTGCACTGAACAGTAGCCTAGGACTTTAAAAAAGTAATTATTTCTTTGCTGAATTGAGACAGGGTCTTTACTTATGTTCTAGCATTCAGGCTGGACTTGAATTTACAGTGATGCTCCTGCCCCAGCCTCCAGAGTGCTGGGAGTACAGGAGACAGCCGCCACACCAAGCTAAATATTTGTTTTGAGGCCGGATCCCATGAAGTGTTCATGCGGGATGGGAAATTGTCATCCTGTTTCCTTAGCCTGCCAGAGTGTTAGGGTTGCAGGGGAGCCCCACCATGCCCACATTCCTCCATAGTTTAAAAATAAATTTAAGTCTTTGGTATTTATGTAAATGACACAGATATTTGTACCAAAACATCATTTCATATTAGGAATTTTGAAAACTACCACAAAATATACAGTCCTGCTCGCAAGAACTGCTCTCACCCAGATGACTCACCAGCAGGGGGGCAGGCTCGTCCCAAAGCTTGGACTACACTGCACTAGGGATGGAACCAGCCTGTGCTCCCAATGGCTGCCAGAAGTTCTGTTCTTGTGCAGAATCCTGATGAGATGACGGCCACGTGGACAATTGTGTCAAATTTGTGCGCTGTGTCCCTGGCCGCCCCTGTTCTCAGAAGCAGAGTGTGTTGATGATGCCCCAGGTCTCTGGAGTTCTTTATTTGTGCTGTGTACATAATACAACATAAATCAGGATGGGTCCTAATTCAGAACATCTAGTCTACCAAGATGTTATAGAATTTGCCAGTAAATAAGCAAAGTGGAATTAGTAAACTGATATTTTCAATGCAGTTTGCATTAAAATTGCTTGGAGAACACCTGGAGTTGCTAGCACATCCTTATAATCCCAGTACTTGGGAGGGTGAAGGAGTTGGAGTGTCATGACTTTTTTTTTTTGGAGTGTGATGACTGTAAGGTCAGACTACATAGTGATTTTAAGATCAGCCTAAATTATATACCAAGAGCTTGTCTCAA
>NW_004955608.1:303808-305153 GCF_000276665.1 Chinchilla lanigera
GCAGAGTTTTTGTTATATTGCGGGATTTGTGGTATAGAGTTACTTATATAATATTTATGATTTGAGTTATTTTTGCCTAAACAATTTAAAACAATATAAAATATAGAAATGATAATTCAAACATATTAAAAGAAAATTAAATTGAAATAAAAAACAGTATGTATTTCTTCAGCTAATGAATACCTTAGAGTACACAATGGAAAGGTAGTACCCCATTACAACCTTGTGCAAGTATGTTAAAAGGAGATAGTATACACACACTATTGGCTGATGGAATGGAAAGCAACCAAGTACAGCACTGTATTCTGTATCCTGAGTGCTGATTGGCTCAGTGACTGTAGCATCTGTTTGCTCTCCCACACTGTGCCCATACATTCAGCATCTCTCCTTGTGTTTAAAAGCATATGAAGTGTTTATAAGAGTGTGGAAAAGGTAAATAACAGAGTGGAGAAGGTATACAGGAGTGTGAGAAGTGTGTATAAAGCCTGAAAATATAGGTAAATAATAAATAAATATAACACAGCTACTTTGCAGAGTTCCACCTATCATGGGAGTCTCTGGAATATAACTCCTATGATAGGTGTGGATCACTGTATTCTTAAAATCACTTAAAAGAGTAGATCAGTGAAACCCCGATAAAACTATATAGTTGTATGTATTTGCCCACTTCAAACTGTAGCCTTTACTCTGTGTGCATGGTTTTCTTTTTTATTTTATTTTATTTTTTTGTCTTTTTGAGACAGGGTCTCACTATGCAGTTCAGGCTGGCCTTGAGCTCACTGTGTAACCCAGGCTGGTGTCAAACTGGCAATAATCCTCCTGCCTCTGCCTCCTGAGGGCTGGGATTACAAGTGTGAGCCACCATCCCTGGCTGTGTGTGTGGTTTCCTCAGGAACATGGTATGAATACTGGGATGTTCAGTCTTTATTGGAAATACTGATTCTAAAAAATCGTTTCCAACTGCCTGAAGGGTGGGCCCCCAGCGCACAGTCAGCCTCGGGCGGGGAGCGCCGGTCTTTGGACCGGCGACTCACTCCCGGCCTTGTCGTTCCCCAGAAGGAGGGCTTCCGGAGCACAGGGAGCCACGGGTGGGGAGCGCCAGTCCTCCGGATGGCTAGCTTCCTGCCTGGTGGCTCCCGGAGGGTGGGCCCCCAGGGCAAGGGGAGCCATGCGGCCATGAGCACTGTTGCGCGCCGGCCCTTAGGCCAGCCACCGCCACTCAATTGAAATCTATCATGACACAGAGAAACAGTGACACAATTGGCCCACCATGCACCGACTGCGGTTGCTCACCCATGGATGTGTGTGAATCACTGAAACTTTGAACAACCCCTGGGAATACAAC
>NW_004955608.1:308717-309683 GCF_000276665.1 Chinchilla lanigera
CACCAGTCAAGAAAGATGTGTTTCCAAAGAAATCAGCGGAGAGAACTGGCTTGAGAAAATGAAATCTAAGACAGGAGCTGCTGCAGAGCTGACAATGCAGCTCCTAAGTGTGGACAAGGAGGTCACACATTTCCAAGTCTCCTTTGGGAGGTTGAAGTGGTGGAAACATAGGTCCAACACCAAGCCCCAGTCATCATAGTAGATGGGAAATATGACCTTTGTCTTTAGTGTCAGCGTTCTTCCCTCAGGGATATTTCCCAGGCAAGACGGGTCCACAGGCAGTGGACAGGGCTTTTAGTCTGAAAGAATAGCATGAGGCTGAGGAAAGTTCAGTTTGAGTAAAAAGCAGTTCAGAAACTGAACTGAAAAGATCTAGGAGCCTTTTGTTTTGATTTCTGCAAAGTTTCTGGACACTGGGGATCAAAAACTCTGTCCTTGCTCTGCTTTGCTTTGTTTGTGTACAGTGTGGTCCCCCTGAAACCCCAGGAGAGCAGCCTTCCCTTGGACAGTGAAGCACCTTGTCCACACAGCCAAGGACCAAAAACTGAGTCTCCTCAATCCAGCCATGACCAGTGTCAAGGATTTTGGTGTCGCGTGACACTAAGAGTCCCAGGGAGGGAGTTTTTCCCATTACTCTTAGAGTGCCAGGCCGTGAGTGTGGCCCTTGTGCCACAGGATCCTGTCACCACAAAGTTTGTTATCACAGCAGCTCTCATGGACTCATTTTCCCTAGAAGCCTCCCATTTGTTTCTTCTGCCTTGGGCTCATCAATGGCCACTCACAGCAGGCGTGTTCCTGATCACAACCCCTGCACTTCCCAAAGGAAACCGACATTAGAGAGTTGATCTCTGAAATGCATTTCCGGTTGGAAAACTTAGATTAATACAACAAAAAAGAACAGAAATATAGAAGCAAACACTGAGCATAAATGTCCACATCTCTTATCAGGGCATTCTGGAACATGAG
>NW_004955608.1:310638-312419 GCF_000276665.1 Chinchilla lanigera
AGGGTGGTCAGGGTGGCTGCAACATTATCCAGCAGAATTCGCAGGGGCTCAGGACTGAAATCAGTGAGCCTGATACAACTCAGATCGAAGTGTTTTAGCTGTCGGGTCTGCTCAGCCTGGGGCAGCTGGTTCCAGTCAGAGTGTGAGAGCTGGCAGTGAGTTAATGACAGGGTCTCCAAGGGGCACTTCAGGCACCTGGAGAAAACCAAGCAGTGAGATCTGAAATTTGTGGTGAAAATGAGTGAGTGGTGCAAAACAAGAAGGTGAACCAAGTGTCACATGTGTAAGCCCACTTTAGGGGTGACACTATCACCACTTGATTACATGTCTTAGAACTTAATCTTAACGGTTCCCCTATCCTCATGTCCAAGCAGAAAACCATTCCCTAGTGTGGGCAGCAGGAGACAGGCAGGAATGAAAAATCAGGAAACATCTGGCCACAGCTACTGGGCTTGTCCAAAAGGCTTCAGCAGAGTTTGTACCCTTGTTCCCTATCCTGCACCTCTGTCCTTTGACGTCAACTTCAGACTCCTGCTCGTCCCATCTGGTCACCAGCCCACAGTGGCACATAGCCACCTCATGGTGACTGCTAGAACTAGAGAGGTCTAGGGGTTTCTCAACACCTTGGCCTAGGCTTCTTGAGGAAGAATTCCACACCTTTCCTCACTGTATCTGACCCCACCTCCTGACATTCTAGCATGGTGGCTTTTCCATTATGATTGCTCAAGTACAGTGGCCATGTGACACCTTGTTGTAGAACTGAGGAGTGAAAAAGCAATGCATAAATATGTTGATACTCTAGTGTTTGATCTCTGTCTCACCTCCTGTGGGGGAGACACTGTCCATGTTCCCTAACCTTTCTACAACAGAGCAAGGCTCTCCTGACTGCAGAGAGAGCGGCACATCTTACCTGAGTACCTGCTCCAAGTGGCCTTCAAGGAAGTCGACAGAGTCCATAAAAATCTCTTGCAGAGAGTGAAGATTAAGAAATTGAGAGGCGATTTTGGTGAACAACTGCTCTCTCTCCTCTGGAGAAATGATGGCGGGCACAGAGATGTGAGAGAGAATTAATTTGTGAAGATTTTTCATCTGTCCCAGAAAAGGGGAAAAATGAGCCAAGGCAATGACTGTCCAGGAGTGACCCACATCCACCTCCTGCACAGAATCAAGGTTCAGCACTTCCAGGAACTCTGTGAGCCATTCAGTGCACATGCCTCTAACATGCAGCTTCTTATATTCCAGCTGCACCAGGTCTTTCCTCTCCTGGACCCACTGGAAGAGGTAGATTTGCAGTGGCTCCAGCCATCCATGATTGATCCACGGATCTACAATCACCTTGAGGGTTTGCCCTTTTGCTGCCCTCGGAACACTCCTCTCTGTTTTTCTCCTCTTCTTGGTGTCCGAGGAGCACGCTTCTGACTTGTTTTCAGCCCAGACTCTCCAGAAGTGCTGGTGCACATCCCGCATATCGAGCACTTGCAATTTCCACCTCCTGGGGGTGAACCAGTAATGAGTCTGAGAATTCAGGCCGGGACCCAGATTCATCCTGTGCCTTCCTCATCTCTGAGGTCCGCTGCTATTTTGTCTCCGCATTCTATGCTATAGTTTCCTGCTTCTGCTTTCCCCCGTGGATCCAGCCCTGTCCCTACTCCTCGGGCACTGGGAGGAGTCAGAAACTTCTTGCTCCTTTCCCTGCAGCCTCCACCATCACCTCACCTCCCCATCTGCAGTGCTCGCCCAGGTGGCCCCGCAATGCCCCAGGCTTCTCTGATCCTCTGCCA
>NW_004955608.1:312519-317157 GCF_000276665.1 Chinchilla lanigera
AGAAGCCTCTGCTTCACCCTTTAGCCCTCACTCTCCATGACACTTTCTGTCCCTTTCTGGAATCCCAGGGCCTCCCTCCAGGATACCTGGGTCACACTCACCTGCAGGAAACCTGACTCAGCAGCACGTCAATCCCATCCAGTACAGCTTGTAACAAGCTTTGCTGCACCTGAACAAGAGCATCCTGAGTGCCCAAAGTCCCTGGTTTCCTCATCATCAGAACTCCCAGAGGCAGGTACGGGAAGGGCCAGGCCAGCACCACGGCCTTCAGGACCTCAGTGTGTCCCCTGGTGGTGGCCTCCATGAACACTGGTGGGAAGAGCACCCCTGGCAGATGTTCCACAGCCTCCATGGCCAAGGCCTTGTCCGTCAGCAAGCTCTGACTTGCCAATTGCAGTAGTGTGTGTGGGGACTCGGTGCTCATCCTGGTGAATCTGGAAGGCCAGGGGTGCTGGGGAAACACTGAGGAAACAGACATCCTTTCAGACAAGCCTGAAACACCACTTCTCACATATCAGGAACCAACCTGCAGCCAAAACATTCCTGCTCTGACAAGGGTTGATGAGTCTTCAGCTTATCTCCAATATATTTTTGCTTATGGTCCCAAAGCATTATCTCTGCTTACAGTGATACCAAGAAGCATGTCTGATAGCACCGTGATGACACAAGGTGATGAACAAAACATCCATTTCCTTCTCCAGCACCCTAAATTGTAGACCCTCTGGGAATTGGGAACCAAGGATTCAGAAACTGACTCCTATCGGTTTGGGGAAAATATTCTGATCCTCCCTCCATGGAAATGCATTGAATAAAATGGAAAAGCCATATGGCCCAGTCTCCAACTTATCAGTTCCCACAATGCACCTGGCCAAGAAAAATTAAGCAGACTATGAAAAGAATGCCATGAATTTTCATTGCAAATATTTATAGAACCCTAGATTCCCCTCCTACCCCAGAGCTGGCTGGAGGACAGACGTGTCTGTACTGTCTGCCTCCCTTCAGGTTCTCTGGGTCATCCACACCAAGTCTCTGGAAACAGAGACTCCATTGCATGACCCCTCAGCAGTGTGTGAATGGGCTGAGAATTTCTCAGACTGTGAAACCTCTTGTGGATGGAAACACAGTATAAACCCATGAAGTCATAGTTTAGAGTTAAGGCCTCTGTTATTCCTGAAGTTCTCTTTTAGAAGCAAAGTTATATTTGTTGGCAGAAACCCTATGCAATTTGGGGAAAGTCCAAGTGTCCTGTGCGGTTCTTTTTGCACAGGAGGTTTGCAAAGCGCTAACTTAAGAGCGTCCTTCAGCTCTTCGTGCTGCTGATGGGAGTCTGCACTGTGACCCATGCCTGGCCCCAGCATTCCTGCATCACAACAGGTTGCTGTGTAGCATGCATCTCTTCCGTGCATTCTTGGTTTTGTTCCTAAAGCCCCATACCCCTACCATGCTGCCAAAGCCAGTAGCCCCTGCTGAGGGATTACTAATACACTATTTCATTAAATTACCTAGCTGTGGGAGACATAGGATATTTCATTTTACAATATGAAAATAGGCATTTTTCTCACCACATCTCAAATTCCTGACTTTTTGAATTTCTGGGTGCTCTAGGAACATAGCCCTCAAATTTCAGGGGTCCCTGTACACCAATCAGAAGCTGTTGAAGTTGGGGCTTAAAAGATATAGGAGTATTTTAAAAATACTCTTCCATGTCTCTCCAGTGAATCTGTGCAGGATTTTCCCACCCTGTTACTGCCCACCCCATCCCCAATGCCAGCGTAGCCTCGTCCTACTGGTCTGTGCTGCAGAGATAAATGAGTGACCACTGCTGAGATACCCAGCTTTCTACATCCAGTAGGGCCCTCCCTGCTCTACCCCAGGCCTCACTCACCCTTAACCTGTTGCTCCTTCCTCACCCACACTTGCTGCCAGCAAGGGCCATGAGTGCTCAATTTTTGTCTTCAGACAGTCAGCGGGAGGATGAAGGGTGCAGGAGCCAGGGCTGGAGGTGGCACCCACAGAGGAAGGGGAGCTGATGGAACAGAGCAGTACTGAACCTCCCAGGATTTCCAGGCATGCAGAACTGAGACAGAGGGACCAGAAAGATTTCCTGTCCTCCCCACCTTCTCTCTTCTGCCTGTGGTCAGGGAGGTGTTGCCCTGGGCAGATGACTGAACCTCCCTGAGGTCCCTCTCAGGGAAGTCCAGAGAGCATGTCAGCATCTACCTCAGTGGCTCATGGCCATGTGAGCTCATTTCCAGAACTGACTTAGGCCAGCACTGGTGTTCCCATGGGCATCTACTGATGTCAGCCAGGTGTGGCAGCCACACCTCTAATCCCAGCACTCTGGAGCTGGGGGTAGAAGGTCACTGGGAATTCAAGGGTGACCTGGGCTACATCCTGAGTTCAAGGCTAACCCAGCTTCAAACAATAAACAAACCCAAACATAAAAACTTTAAATCTTTTGACATCTTGCTCTGAGAATTTCTTGTGAGACTGACCATGAAATCTCACTACAGCCTCCAAAGCCATGCTGTTGGATCAACTGCCCTTCATTATAATTTCTCAGAGACACAACAGGTAGAGATTGTTTGTTTACAAAAAACGTTCAAGTCAACAGGAACGCAGTCCCCTGTCTCCCTTCCTCGCAGGTCACAGCCATTGCTTGCAGCACTAAAGATGTCCAGTGAGCAAAGGTGAAATCCATGTGGCAAAGCCATAGAATACTTTAGAGTTAGGATGGAAAATGCTGAGATGTAAATTTCCACATATGCTTCTCACTTAAGAGAAACTTGCCACTTAGGGGTGGAGATGGGTATAACATTAATCCACCTTTTTTAAAAATTTTTTCTTTGTTTTGTCTCCTTGAGATGGAGTATCACTATGCAGTTCAGGATGGCCTTGAGCTCATTTCACAGCTGATAAGTCAGAAGGCAACCCGCACCCCATCCCCCGCTGGGGATTTAAGTTCTTTTATTAAGGACTTAATAAAAACTGCTTCCTCTTCACCTGTTCCCTTCCAGTGCCCTCCACAAAAGCCAACCCTGCCCTCATCTACCTTGGAAGAACCAGATGTTCAACTTTAACAAGTGACACCCTCTGCTCGGGCTGTTCTGACCCTTGGATATGCACTGCTCGAGCTGTTGTGGCCCGTGGACACCCCTCCCAGAAAATGTTCTGATCCACAGACACCGTCCCCAATAAACAGATCAAAAACCCCATGCTTTGTGCAGCTCAGGGATGTCCTTGTCTGCTGAGCAGCCCACCATGCCACGCTCCCCACGAAAAAGACTCCTCTCATGTCAGAATGTCTGGTGGCTCCATGTGCATCTCTGATTGATCATATCAATAGCCCACACTGGCCTGAAACTCACAATCTTCCTGCCTCAGCCTCCATAGTGGTGGAATTGCAAGCATGCGCCACCACACCCGGCCAATTTGTTTTCATTTTGTGAAACATAGTCTCAATATTTGGTTCACTCTGGCATTGAACTCACTGTGTAGACTTGGCTAACCTCAAACTCATGGAGATCCTCCTGCCTCACTCTCCTGAGTGATGTGTTAATAGGAATTGTCCACTCTGTACAACTGACACACTTGATAAAATATTGCATAGAATAATTCGTGCAGCATGGTGGCAATGTCTGTAATCCCAGCACTACAGAGACAGAGGCAAGAGGATGTTTGGGAGGTAAAGACCAGCCTGGGCTACATACTGAGCTCAAGGCCAGCCTGACCTGCCTACTGAGACCCTGTCTCACAAAGACAAATAAATTGCAGACAATGTTTTTCCTTTTTTTTGGGAAAAGAAAAATATGTATCTTCTCCATTTATATGATCACAAAGTTAATGCTAATTTTAAGGACCAGAGGAAAATGCATTTAAAAACCCAAAAATAGCAGTAGTGGTGCATGGAGTATGTTCCACCATCTATGATGCTATTCCTGCCTGAGAGCTTCCTGTCCAGCTCAGGGTACTTGTGATTCTGTGAAGCAAAAATTTGAAATGGAATAAATTTTGTATCCACTGAAGGCAATATGTTGGCAGAATCTTCTCCTGAAACCTGCCCAAAATGATAGCTGTGTATGTAATGAAATTTTCTCTCAGCTAAAGCAACATTCTGATTAAGTGAGAACCTTCTCAAAATAAATAACAAACCATGAGTGGTCACACACCCATGTAATCCCACCCCTCTGGGATGCTGAGGCAGTTTGATCACAAGTTTGATCTCGGCTTGTGCCACAAGCTCTGAGAATTGGTATAAAAATAAAACAGGACCAATGGGCTGCCATGTAGCTCAGTGCAAAGTTCTTAGTTTCAAATCCCAGTGCCACAAAATAATAAAACTTTAATGCCTTCAAAGGTAAGGGTTGATGAGCAGGCATGGTGGACCATGCCTGAAATGCCAGCATTTAGGAGGCTGAGGCAGACCTTACTGTGAGATGGAGGCCACCATGGCATACAGACTATATTCAAGACCAGACTGAACTACACAGTGAGACCTCTTAAATACACAAAAGGAAAGCAAAACAGAAATTTATAGCAGAAAAATCTACTTTCGATGAATGCCTCTCTATGTATTAAAGCAAAATCTAACTTCACATCTGTTCATCAGAATCTACACAAAAAGGAACACTGATGTAA
>NW_004955608.1:317848-326703 GCF_000276665.1 Chinchilla lanigera
TGAATACAGAGATAGGATGAAAAATTGCTTCTGAGAACGGGGAGTTGGGTTTGTCTTGGTTACTTTTCTCTCGTTGCTGAGACAAAATACCCAATACCCAAAATGAAGGAAGGAAAGGTTTATTTTGCTTATAATTTGTGGACGTTTCAGTCCATACTTGGCTGGCTCAGAGGCAGAAGATAGCAAAGCAACAAGAGCAAGGGGGGATGGCAGCAGAACAGCAATGCAGCTAGAGCAAAAGGGAGGAATTGCAGCAAGCAGCTTCTTTCCCTGCCTTACTTTGTAAACAGGCTACCCCCACCTAAGGGGCACCTAGCTCTCACATAATCTCGATGCCCTCTTCTTCCACAGGCTCAGGATGTATACAAAGTAAGCACCCTGGCTTCCTACTGAGTCACTTAGCCAAACCTCTAGACTACCCAGGTTGACACAATGTATCAACAATAACAGGGGCACATACCTGTAATCCCAGCACTCCAGTGACTCAGGCAAGAGGATCATTGTCAGTTGGAGATCAGCCTAGGCTACAAAGTGAGCTGAAGGCCATACAAAAAAGAAGAAGAAAGTCCCTTTTGGAAACCTAAGACTTTTTTTTTTTGTCTTTTTAAGCCAGGGTCTCCCTATGCAGTTCAGGCTGGTCTTGAGCTCACCCTGTAGCTCAGACTGGTCTCAAACTTGCAGCAATCCACCAGCCTCAGCTTTGAGTGTTGGGATTACAGGTGTGTGCCACCATGCCCTGCTGGAAAGTTAGAAACTAAGAAGGCTTTGGAAACCCAGGACTCACGCACTGATGGACTCCACACCATTGCTGTGTTTCACTCATATGGGACCATCATACCTCTATGTGTGAGACGAGGCAGGGTGTTATCCAGTCCTGACACAAGCAGAAATATTTGGTTACACAAAAAGGATCAAGATATTTCTGAATTAGAACAAGTGTGTGAAGCTAGCGTTGTCATCCTCAGGGTAAACACAGCATCAGGGTCCACATATCAGTGATGCCTGGGATGCTGTTTCCTGACAGCAGATCATGAGCCCACTCAGGAGGAGAGGGACCTCCTAGGGTCTGTAAGACTTCAGTGAAGAATGGGCATGGTGGCACCTGTCTGTATTCCCAGCAGTAGGAAGGCGGGGTCAGAAGAATCAACATGAGTTTGAGGCCCCTCTGGTTTACATAGAGAGATGAAGGTCAGGTGAAATATATAGGGAGACACTGTCTCAAAGCACAAAACAAACACTCAAAAAGGAAGGGCTCTGGATGTAGCTCAGTGCAAAGGCCCCGGGTTTCCTTCTGCAGTAGTGGAGTAAAAATACCCAAGTGAGTTCTCATCACAGGAATTCAGGCCTGAATTATGATGTGAATTGAGCAGGAGGGAGTCCATCGTGGGACTCTAGGAATGACGCGAATAATCTCAGTTGCTCAGGATATTGTTGAGAAATGTAGCTACTGTAGACATCTAAGTTATGTAAAAATATTATACGCAGTTAGGGTAGGTTGTGGAGAGAGTCAATGAACAAGGTGGGAATGCATCAACAAAGTGGATGGAGGTGCTTCTGAAGATTTGAATTACAATGGCCAGGTTTCAACATGTCCATAAGACATAAATGGAATATCAAGTTTTTTCCTACCACATTTTTGGGATTTCCCATACAAACAGACTATGATCTCATTAGGGCTAGAACATCTCTCCCAATAACACTAGGACTAAAGACAGTGCTAAGGTTATAGATTATACAGCTAGGTTAATGAGGTCACATATATGCCCTTAATATCTTGGAACAACATTAACTATGTGTCTATACTTGTAATGGTACTGGTTGATTCTAATTTGACCCTTATTGTCCCCACCACATGACTTTCCTGTCTGAAACTTTGTTAGAGAAGTCCACTCCTTGGACAACCCATGTTCTGGTATTATTCTCCCAAGCAACCTTTCTCAGGAAACTTTCCTGCTATTAACTTCCCTGTAGCTTATAATTCATTGTTAGATTTGGGGGAGCAGAAACTTGGTATATCAGATATCTAGTAGGCTGGGTGTTACATTATTCCACCATATCAGGTACCAGGATCGAAAGAACTTTGTGTAGATGGACTTTGGAAATCCAAAGAGGGTTCTGTAAATCCCCAAGAGAAATGCTTAAACCCAACACTCACCCCTAAGGACAGGGAGGGACACTTTACTTTTCCTGCCCCAGCACACAGAGGGTGGTTCAGATGGGATCAGCTCAGAAATCTGGTTGAGAGAATGAAATCTAGGAATGTGAGCTGGGGCAGAGCTGAGAGGGCAGCATTGCCAGCCAGAGCCAGCGCCTCACACTTTTACCAGACCAACAGCTGCTGAGAACAGAAGCTGTGATCTGCCAGGCAGGCATGATGGGGCCACACCTGCACTCTGAACACTCAGTAGGCTGAGACAGGACAATTAGTTTGAGGCCAGCCTGGGTTACGGACTGACCGCAAGTCCATCCTGGACTACACAGTACAGCCCTGTCTCCAAACCAAACAAAGAAACAAAAAGACAGGCAGACAGACTGCAAACAACACAAAGAAAAATCACAAAAAGAAGCTCTGGGTTTTTAGAGATTGTGGAGAGGACAAAAATGCGTGTCTGTTGGGGACCACAAATACACAAGAGCTAATTTTACATAATTCTCTAAGGGATAAATGAAGGCTTGGGATCATGGGTATCACCCTTTTGATATTTCTCATTATGAATTCAGGGACAGGCCATCCTCTCCCAACCACTAGAACTAAAACTAAAACCACTAAGGTTAAAAAAACACTATTGTCCGTTGCCTGCTGAGTCACTAACCTCTCAGCCTTCCACCCAACTTCAGTCTTCAGCCAGCCCTCCTGCCATGGTGGACACCCAACAAATAGTGGCTGTGCCAGGACTCTGTGGGACAAACTTGGGGACATCCAAACAAGAAAGTCGAAGGTAAAGCATTTAGTGCCATGGAAAGGCTTCTGAAGCTGAGAAAATAGGGTAGATACAATCTAGACAACAGCAGGATTATATTCAACTCTGGCATAAGCTGCTTAAACAACAGCTTAACTGAAATGGTGCCTGAGATTATTCAATTCCATGCTTGGTTTTTGCATGTGGGAACCTTAGCTGTAGAAGATTGGGATAGGATCGGTGAAAGTTTAAAATCAGCTTTTGGCCGGGGTGAAATAGGCATCATAAACATTCTCCTTTTAGGTATCAGTAGGATCTAATTTCAAACCCTTAAGCACCACACCATCTAAAGCGCCAGTGCTAGAGGGAATTGAGCAGGATGATAATACAAAAAAAATCGGATGGAAAGGAGAGGTGAAAATAAAAGCAGGAATAAGTGTCAGAACATGAGAAGGCAGGATCTCCAGGTGTTCCCTGTGAAATCGGGGAATAGCTCATGCTAGATATGGTGGGCAGTGAAACTCAGGGCCAGAGCCTTTAGGACACATAGGTCAGAGCGGCCTCACACCTTGCATGTCTGCTGATCAGGTGGCAGTCCGGGAAGCAGCCCAGCAGGGAGAAATGATTGGAACTCGCTGCTTCCCAGTGAACTATAGACCTGAGCCAGATAATCATAATCAGCTGTGGGCAGAACATCCAATTTTTGACTTTAAGTTTTTGGAGGAATTAAAGCAGTGTAATAAATAATGGAGCTCAAGGGTCATTCGCCTTGGGGATTTTAGAGTCTATTGTGGAGGCTCAGCACTTAAGGCCTGACCGTGAGGTGTTCTTACCCACTCCTGCCTGTCTCCTAGTCAGTACTTTAATTTTAACATTCATTGCAAGAGCAAGCTAAGGATCAGGCTGACAGAAACACATGGGATGGTAGGGCTAACATAACGCCAGAAATGTTCCTGCGAACAGGATACTTTGCAGATGCCACGGAATGTGGGAGGTGTTGTACTTTTCATTTGTGCAGGGGCTCAAAGCTGAGAGTTTGCCTTACTTGTTTACCTTCTCCAATTGCTCTGGCTAGTTTCAAGACCTCTACTGAATATGAATCATGAAAGTGGATATCCTTCACTTTTTCTGAATTTAGAGTGAAAGCTTTTCAGTGTTTGTCCATTTAGTATGATGTTGGTGTTTGTTTGTCATAGATGGTTTATGGGAGAGTAACAAACACCATCTATTCCCAGTTTCTTTTTTTTTCTGTCTTTATTTGGAGACAGGATCTTGCTCTACAGTTGGGACTGGCCTTGAGCTCACTCTGTAGTCCGGGTTGGCCTTGAATTCGCAATGATTCTTTTGCCTCAGCCTCCCAAGTGCTGGGATTACAGGTGTGCATCACCATGCCTGGCTCCTATTCCAATTTTCTATGGGATTTTTATAATGAACGGGTGTCAGACTCTGTCAAACACTTTTTTGCACGTACTAAGGTAATCATATTTTTTTTGTCCTTGCCTATGTTAAATATGGCATATTAAATTAACTGATGTGCATATGTTCAACCATCCCTGAATCCCTGAGATGAATCCTACTTGGTCATTAGTGTAATTATATCAGTGAATTGCTGAGTTCTCTTTGCAAGTATTTTTAATGAGGGTTTTTGCATCTGTGATTATTAAGTAGATTAGCCTTTGGTTCTTTTTTGGTTGGATCCCTCTCTGATTTTTGAATCAGGGTATCACTTTCTTCATTTCTTCTTGTTCTACTCTCAAATTTCTTCCACAATTTGAGAGTACTACTTTGCTTTGAATTTTATTAAAGAGTTTGAGAAGTACAGGCATTAGATCTTTTCTAAATTTCTTGTAAAATTTGGCAGTGAATCCATCAGGATGCAGGCTTTTCCTTGTTGATAGGTTTTTAATTAGTTCTTACTTTTCACTGACTTTTTTTTTCCCATTGACTGATATTGATTTAGATTTTTTACATCATCTACATTTAGCATTGGTAATTCATATTTGTCTGGAAATCAATCCATTTCTTGTTTTACTACTGATGAGAATACATGTTCTTGTACACAGGAAACTGGGGCAGGGGAATCTCCTCAAGTTTGAGGCCAGTGTGAGCTGGTGAGTACAGGATCAGCCTCAAATTCATAACGAGACCCTGTCTTAAACCAAGCAATCATCCAACCAAGCATGAAACAGAACACAAGGGCCAGGTTTGTAGTTCAGTGGCACAGCACCTACCCGGCAAGTGCAAGTTCCTGAGATTGATTCTCAGTATTTAAAAAAAAAAAAGATTTTAGAAGACTTTAGGTCTCTAAGTTAGTACTGATGACCTTCTGTATTTCCTCGGGGTCTGTTGTGTTTTAACCCTTTTTATTCCTGATTGCATGAAGATGAAAAAAATTTTTTTTTGGCTTCTAGAGAGGCAAAGTCTTGCTATGTAGTTTAGGCTGACATCAAACTAACTATAATCCTCCTGCCTCTGACTCCTGAGTGCTGGGATTATAGGCATGCACAACCGCACCAGACATGAATATTCATCTTTTCTATCCTCTTTCTGAAAAGTTTGGCTGACGGTTTGTCAACCTTATTTACTATTTCAGAGAACCATATATTCTATTTGTTGATACTTTGTATTGTTTTCTTCGTCTCTGTTTCATTAATTTCTGCTCTGATCCTCATAATTTCCACTCTTATACAGGCTTTTGGGCTGACTTGCTCTTGTTTTTCAAGAAAATTGAAACAAAACCTCGAGGTTCACCAGAACGTTTATTTGAGCTTGCCCTGTTTCTCTGATATGGGAATTCCCCACTATAAATTTCCTTGGTATGCTGGGTGTGCTGGCCCATGCCTGTAATCCCAGATCTCTGGAGGCTGAGGCAAGAGCATCCTTGGGAGTTTGAGTCCAGCCTGGACTGCAACGTGAGTTCAAGGTTATCCTGACCTGCATAGTTAGACCCCCGTCTCAAAAAGACAAAACAATTTTCCCCAATAGGCCTGCTTTCATTGCATCCCACAAATTCTGGTATGTAGAATTAGCATTGTCATTTAATTATAGAGACTGTCTTAATTCTTCTCTAATTAAATCTGTGACCCATTAGATGTTGAGGAGGGCATTACGATTCACATATATGAAGTTTTTGTGGTTTCTTTTGCCAATGGTTTCCAATTTCATCACACACTCTTCTGATTATATGAATGAGACAATTTCAATTCTTTTGCATTTATGTAAGCACATTCTATGAGCTGGTTCATGGTGTATTTTGGAGAATGTTCCATGAGCAGCTAAGAATGTGTATTCTGATGTTGTGGGGTGGAACACTCACTAAGCCCATTTATTCAAAAGTTTGGTTTGGTTGTGATATTTCTTTTGTTGATTTTTTGTCTCCTTGATCTACTTGTGATAGTGTGATATGGAGATCCGCAATTGGAGTTGTATTAGTTCTCATTTGATATTTCATGTCAATGAATATATTTCATGTAGTTGAGTGTGCTATTAGGTGCATATGTATCTATGATTGATATCTCTTCCTTTCTTTGTCTTTTTCTTTGAGACAGGGTCTCACTATGCAGTTCAGGCTGGCCTTGAGCTCACTTTGTAGCCCCAGGTTGGAGTCAAACTCTCAAGGATCCTCCTGCCTCAGCCGCCCCAGTGCTAGAACTACAGGTGCCCACCACCACCAGGCTGTTATCTCTTTCTGAACTGATCCATTTTCAAGAATATAGTGGGCTTCTTTATGTCTTTTACTTTGTCTCAGTTTGAAAACCACATTGCCTGTGACTAGAATAGCTATCTCTGCTTTTTTTTCGTGTTCCTGTCCTATCGAGTACTATTTTCCATTCTTTTATTTTTGCTCTGTGAATTTCTGTTTGACTTAAATGTATTCCTTGAATGAAGAATACTGTTTTTGCTTTTTAATCTATTGTATACCTGTCTTTCATTATGATTACTATCTATGTAGATAACTGAGAGATTGTTTATGATTTGATCATTTTCTAGAGCATCATTCATCAGCTTTGAATCTTCTGCTGTTAGCACTTCTGAGTGCTGAGGGTCTAGGGTCGTCCCTTCAGGGTCTGCCTTTGGTGAGGTGGAGGTCTAGTGCTGTGTCTTGCGTGTATGTCTTCTCATGTTCTTTTTTATTTTAATAACTGGTGGATGCTTGCACATTGCTTATGGCAGGTAGCTTTATTCCTACTATTTAGAATCTTAGGAAGTGACTGCCTCGCAGATGTGTTCCAAGTGTAGCTGGGTTTTGGTTTTGAATGTGTTGTAACATCCTGCCTCTTGAATTTATTGGGCTTGATGTCAGTCCGGGTTTTCCATTTTGCCCCCTCCAGCATCAAAATAAAATAGGGGAGAAACTCAGAGGACTGAATAGTAGATGCAAGGTGGAGAATTGGGCCCAGAGATGTGGAGGGTCCAGCTCTGTGGTACAAATTGTCCCAGGCCCACTGCCCAGCTTCCTCAGCCCCATGCTCTGCTGAGTCCCAGGGACAGGGAGCAGGGCTGAGCGGCAGAGCCATAGGCCTGCAGGCTGGCTGCACTGCAGGAGGGCAGTTATGTAGAATGGAAGAGGATTACACTGCCTCTTCCTCCCCTGAGTGCAAAGCTGGCAGCAGCCCGCATGGCCAGGCCCAAGCCCCGAGGCTTCCTGCCTCAATTTCCCAGTTCTGAGGTCACCAGATTCCAGTTTGTGTACAATATTCTTTTTTATGGATGTTTATCTAATTTCTTATTTTTGTTCTGTCTTTTTTTTCCAGTACCTGAAATCGAACTCACAACCTTGCGCTTGGCAGACAGGCGCTGTGCCGTTGAGCTCAATCCCTAGCGCCATTACCTTCAAAAATGTATTTATTTGGTTGGTTTCTTTTTGAGAGAGAGGTACTCTATACAGGTTAGGCTGCACTTGAATTCACTGTGTAGTGTAGACTTGCCTTAAAGTTAAGATAATGCTCCTGCTTCAGCCTCCTATGTTCCAGGAGTATAGGCATATGCCAGCATGACTGGAAAGTATAACAACAAATCTTTTCATAAATGCCATTAAGTGTAAAAGATGTAGCATGACTGGTACCCAAGACACCATTTCTGGATGGGAAGAAGACACCAGAAGAAGCACAATGCATGGGAAGCTGGAATGAAGTGGAAGGCACCTCAAACCAACAGTCTGGAGACGGCCCAGTGCTGAAGGGGAGATGCTGGCTCCATCTGGATTCCAGGACCGTTTACATTTGGAAAATTGTCCTCCATGACTTACGTCAGCGGGTATGAAACCACATTTAGTTTATCCACATTGTGACTTCTGGGCTTCATGACACCTCAGCATTATCCACAGCTCCACGAGTGCTGCATTTTCTACACCCATCTTATTCTCATCACTTTTAGCCTGCTGAAGTTTGCCTCCTAGTGACTACAAATTGACCCCGTGGGTTCCCCAGCCACCTTGGGGCAGCAGCAGTGACTGCCACTTGCCAGGCTCCATGTTGAGCTGTGCAACACAGGACTGTAGAAAGTTTCTCCAACCCTGATGAGACAACTCTAATAAATGCGGTTGTCTTAGAAAAATGATGACCTATATCCCAACACATGACCCAGCCAGCAATGGAGTGCTTAGGTGTTTACTCAGGTGAGGAGGACTCCAACTCGATGATCCCAGGAGCTCCCCTCATCACTGCCAGTGTGTGGAACTGACCAGCTATCCTTCGGTGGATGGAAGGATACATCAACTCTGCTCCGTCCTGAGAGTGGACTATCATCAGCCCATGAGAGCCTGTGGGCATCACAGGTGCAACCCCAAGTGAATGAAGCCAGCCTGGAGGCTGTGATCTCTGGCATTCTTAAAACCACCACAAAAATAAACAGTCAGGTAACAGATGTCCTCAGGGCAGGAAACAAGAGCAAAGGTGGCTGGGAGTGCAGCTCAATGCTAGGCTACTGGTCAAGCATTCTTGAGGTGCCAGGTCC
>NW_004955608.1:328299-329508 GCF_000276665.1 Chinchilla lanigera
CACCTACAAGGCCCCTTGGTTCAGCTGCACAATAGCAACAGCAGAGGTCACTTTTCTTCCCACAGAAAATCTGCCCGTCAAACTTTGAAATGAAATTAGAGAAAGAAATATGACCACCTGGTGTGAGTGTTGCTCATCTTAATCCCAGCACTGTGCAAGTCTGAGGCAAGAGAATTTCAAGTTCATTCCCATCTGGGCAGCTTAGGCTTTGACTGAGAAGAGGTCCGTGTGTAGTGCTCATTATGATGTCCAGGGTTCAATCTGCAGTACCACCAAAAAACATTACCTGTGCAGAAATACATGGTTCTTAAATAATACTTTCTGTGTTACACAAACTTTTTGGCCCTGGGATGCAGCTCAGTGGCACAGTAACTGCATAGCAAGTGTAAAGTTTAGGGTTTAGTTCCTGCACACAAAAAAAAGCCAGGCATAGTGACACACACCTGTAATCCTAGCACCTGGGAGGCTGAAGCAGGAGTGGTTCATTGTGGTTTTGAGAGCAGCCTGGGCTATGAAATGAGCTCAAAGCCAATCTGAAATGCTCAGCGAGACCCTGTCTCAAAAAGACAAAAGAAAAAAAAGTGTATATATACATAATCTTTCCATTCTTTGCCTTAAAATCCTAGTAAATATTTTTCACTGTTTACAAAAAGAAAAGTGTTCAGCTTTAGTATATTTTTTCTGCATATGGTAGATGTTTGATTCTGTCTTTGCAGTAGAACTACTTTTAATTTCAAAAAGTTAAAATGCACACCTGGGCATGTTGGTGCATGCCTGTGATCCCACCACTCAGGAGGCTGAGGTAGAATTGCCATGATTTGTGGCCAGCCTGAAGGACATTGTGAGAGCTTGTCTCAAAAAGAAATAAGCAAACTCAAACTAAACCAAAGAAAAAGCTACAATTTGCACATAGTAAAATCACACTTTTGCTGTGAAACCTCAATTTAGACAGACTCACATTTTTCCAGGTGTTTTACCTACGGTCTGACTTTGCTGCCCAGGTTGGCCTTGAACTTCTCATCTTCCTGCCTTAGTTTCCCAAGTGGCTGGTTCCTCACATTATGCCCAGATACAAAAGCACGAATCAGTACACAAAAACCACAGAATAGTCCCTTGTGCTCACTGCAGTTCATCTCTCCCTGCAGCCCCGGCCACCACTGACGTTTTCTGTATCTGTTTTCATGACCTTTAAATTGTTATTAGGAATCA
>NW_004955608.1:330638-332124 GCF_000276665.1 Chinchilla lanigera
GGTGGTGGCACATGCCTGTAATCCCAGCACTAGGGAGGTTGAGGAAGGAGAATTGCTATGAACCCAGACTGCATAATGAGTTCAAACCAGCTTGTGCTGCAAAGCAAGGCACTGCCTCAAAACAGAAAACCCATCAACAGTGCAAGATCGGGGCCGGCAATACAGCTCAGCCATGCGGACACCTCCCTGGGAAGTACAACTGCTCAAGTTTGATTCCTGATGCCAAAAACAGAGAAAGAATGCAAGACGGGTCTAGTAGCTGGAAAAATAAACCTAAAACATGTTTGTTAATAATTGAAAGACAGATTGACTCATTATTCAAAGGGGTAGAAGCCAAAAAAAAAAAAAGCCAGAAATGAACAAATACACCAAATCCTTTCAACAGATAAAATATGGGAGAAAATTCAATTGCTCATTCACAGTATTTTCATCTTCTCCATACAAACAATAAATTTTGCATTTTAATATGCACACATTGTTAGGTCGGCCAGGTATGAATTTTAATCCTAGAGAGGTGGTAGGCTGAGGTAAGAGGGTTGAAAATTCAAAATTATTCTGGGACATATTTCAACTTGTGTAAGTATTTTCTTATTTTCTGTAAAGAGAGTTGAATCCAATACATCTGCATTGAGCTGCAGTACAGACTTTTAAAAATTAACTATGTACTTATTTGAGGTAGGGGCCTCACATTTCTTGTGTGTGTGTGTGTGTGTGTGTGTTTGTGTGTGTTTGAAACAAGGTCTCACTATGCAGTTCTGGCTGGCCTTGAGCTCTCTCTGCAGCCAGGATGGCCTCAAACTCACACCAATCCTCCTGCCTCAGCCTCCCCAGTGCTGGGATTATAGGTGTGCACAACCAGGCCTGGCTAATTCATTTCTTACAGATTTCAGGCTGGCCTTGAGTTTACAGTGATGTTCCTTCCCCAACCTCTGGAATGCGGGGATCACAGGAGTGACCCAGCACACCCAGGTAGATCTTTCTTTATTTTGAGGCCGGATCCTATGAAGTGTTCAGGCTGGGCTGGAAATTGTCATCCTCCTTCCTTGGTTTGCGGGAGTACTAGGAACACAGGAGAGCGCCGCCGTACCCAGATTCCTCTATAATGTGAAAAAGCTGTTTCCATCTTTGGTGTTTATTTAAATGATAACATCAGTATTGATACTGAAGCAGCATTTCTTACACCAGCAATATCGCAAACGACTGCCAAAATAGTCCTGCTCACAAACAGGTCTCACTCTTCCAGACTGACCAATAGGTGGCAGACGTGTTCCCCCCGCTTGGAATCTTCCTTGCACTAGAGAAGGAGCCAGCCTTGTGCTCCCATCTGCACCCCTGCTGGCTGCCAAAGCTCTGCTTCTGTGCAGAATCCTGATGAGGTGGCGGCCACACAGAAAACCTTGTCCCTTTTGTGCCCTGTGTCCCTGGCCTCCCCTGTTCTCAAGAGGAGGCAGTGTGTTGAGGATGAGGCAGCTGGACCACAGGGCCT
>NW_004955608.1:332863-333801 GCF_000276665.1 Chinchilla lanigera
CATGAGTTCGATTCCTGGTACCGGAAAAATACAAAAAACAAACAAACAAATGAAAGGGGCTGGGGATTTAGCTCAGCGGCAAAGTGCCTGCCTCACAAGCATAAGGTCTTGAGTTCAATTCCCAGTACTGGAGAAAAACCAAAGAAAAACAAAAACAAAAACACATGGAGATCCTCCTGCCTCAGCCACCCAAGTTTAGGAAATGTAAGCATGTATCATCACACTCAGATTTTGGAAAATCTATCATTTTGTAAAATGATAATTTGCAAAGTTTTATTAAAAATGTTTGCAAAGTTTTATTAAAAATAGGAAATGTTTGCAAAGTTGTATTAAAAATAGGAAAAAAATAAAGAAACAGGTCCCGGAGAGTGAGTTTGTGCCAAGAAAATGTAGGAAAAGAACACCCTAAAGGAGGAGCACAGGCCACTGTGCAAGATTAAAGAGAGAGATCAATAAAGGCTAATCTCCAGCACACTTATGACAGTAGAACACTGAGACCCTTATAAATGAATATGGTTATATGTACCCGTCTACTTCACATTGCAGCCTTTACTCTGTGCGTGTGGTGTCCTCAGAAGCATTGTGTGAATGATGGGAACGTTCTGTCCTTACTGGAAACACTGAATGTGAAACATGTTTCAAACTGTGCAGACTTTTTGTACAAGCAGAGGGCTGGTGCTGGTGTGTAGCTCCATGAGAGACTGCTGCCTCACATAGGGAAGGTTCTGGGTGTGGTGGACTCACAGCTGGTGGTCAACTGGAAACACCCAGGCGACAGAATCAGTGTGGTGCTGGGTGTGGAGGGCCCCCCTGAGGATTGTTTCCAACAACATAAAAAGGAGAAGTGGAGAGGAAGAAGAGGGGCTCCTGGTTCCCTGGGAGGAGATTGTCATGCTTGCTTTCCTGACGTGAAGTGGGCATCTCATCATTCAAGGAGC
>NW_004955608.1:350917-352182 GCF_000276665.1 Chinchilla lanigera
TCTGTTATGGCAGAAATTCCCGTTTGTCCCAAACATTCCACAAGAGATGCCAGTGAGAACAAAATCAGAGTTTAATTTGAGGCTAGCCACCCTCACTTCCTTTGCCAAATGGAAGCGGGGCCCATGGCTAACTTTCTTTCCCCTTATATACATTTCGGTTTCTATTGACAACGGATTGGGGTGTTACATTCTCTGACCCCGGTGGGCATATGGAGTTTCTCTCATCCTGTTGGACCCCAGGTCAGTTGCAGGTCGCATGTCAAACCGTGATAGATGCTTCCCCCCATTATCTCCGTTTTTTACAACCTATGCATTCTTTAGGGTTACAATGTTTACCTAGGGCCAGGAGATGGCACTGCCCAGGCAGGGTCACGGAGAGTCACCTAGGCCTAGGTGCCCCCTTATCTTGGGGAGGCATTCCTGGGCAGTGTTGATCTGGGGAATTAGCTCTTCCACTGTCCTGGGAGGCTTCCCAAGTCACCATGCAGGCTTTTACCAAACTATTTTATCTGAAATAATATGCTAAGATTCATTGCCCCCTACACCTCATAGTATGTACAGTGCACTGGCTAAGAGATAGCAAAAAAATATGTGTTTAACAGCTGTAAACTTTATTGCAAATTATGGAAATGTAGAAACTGAGGCACTGTGTACTGGTGAACAAATGGAAGATTTTCACAGTGACCCTGGACTAGAGCAAGCTTTCAGCAGTGCTATTTGTTCTCTGGATGATACAAGCTCAAATAGTCCCGGTAAATGTTTGTGAATTCGTAGAATGATTCCAGTTTTAAAATACAAGTTTTTGCTATGGTTGTATGAGTAAGAAATCCACATACTGAAATTTATTCTTCCTGTTGGTGTCAGAATTAGCAAATTGTTTGTGCCCCATGTGACTTACTAGTTCAGGGACTGCCGGTCTACTTTCTCATTAACTTTTTTCTTGTTTTGTGCTTTTTTCTGGTACAAGGAATCAAACTCACGACCTTGTGTTTGCCAGGCAGGAGCTGCGCCACTGAGCTAAATCCCCAGCCCCTTCATTAATTGTTTTGTTCAAGAAAATTCAGGCTTAAAGGCTCTAGGAATATTTCATATGTACCACAAACAAGAGGTAATTTAATTCTAGATAATTTACTGTAATTACTTCTTAGTTATCAGTTGCCTAGAACTTGTATAAATGTATGAAACATCATTTCAGGAATGAAACAGAAGGAATAATTACTTCTAAGGAAGAAGATCTTATAACACACATATCTAGTAGGTTAAAC
>NW_004955608.1:352282-353380 GCF_000276665.1 Chinchilla lanigera
AAAATGAGATTTTTTCTTGTCTGGTCTACACCTATTTAAGGATACTACATGGTTCATTCAGCTAACAGAGAGGAAGTGATTGATACTGGAAGATAAGTATGGTGACTTCCAAGGGAAATTCAGAATTCCTCTGGTTCATGGAACATGCCCTTTTTAAGTAATTACTCATGACATACAAAAAAGTAGTGTCAACTTTCAGAAAAAAATTCTGGATGTGTTTATAAACTTCATCTTCTCAAAATCTGTAAGAATTTTCTTCCTTTCATTTGGAAAGGAAAATGGAAATCTCTGGATTTACAAGTATTTGTTTCCTTTTGTTTTTTAAAAAACTATCAAGTATACAGTGTATGAATTTTTAAAAGCTACTAGATACAGAAATGTGCTTTAACACCAATTAAGAACTAAACTTTTCTTTTTCTGTAGTGAGTATAGAATAAAAGGATAAAACATTATCAAATATGATTATATTATACTCATTTACATTAAACACTCATTAAAATAAGCACACATAGAAAATTCTACTTTTGAGTATATAATTTCTGAAGAAATCTTCTTGTGGTAATATTTATGTATTCTTTCATACATTGGTGAAATTCAAAATTACTTTTCACTTCTGAGATTTTCTGTCTTATGTGTGGGGGAAGGACTGATTAGAAAAGAGCTAATAGCCCTAACATTAGATTTCTTTACCCGTTCAGAGGCCTTAATTGACATTTCATCAATAAATGACATTTTTTATTTTTAAACTTTTCTATAAGTCTTTAGGAAATTCCCCCTTAATTAAATGGCATATTCATGCAAATAGATTTTATGCCAAGGAGAAATGAAAGAAAATAAGCTACACAGTGGAGATGAAATCTGACACAATTCATTAAGGCAGTTCTAGTATAAAACATTATTTGATAAATGATTATTTTTGTAAACCAGTAAGTTAATGATTCTTGGTCTTCTTTCTTAGATAAATGTTAAGGTTTTGGGTGTTGAAAGACATTCACTTTGTTTTTAGGACAGTTTTCCACCTCATTTTTTTATTCTATGGAACTTTACATTCATGACTGAGAGTATGTATTGGGATAGGAGTCTATTTTATCAATAAAG
>NW_004955608.1:353940-355421 GCF_000276665.1 Chinchilla lanigera
CTTTTATATAGGGATTACAGTTCTAAAAACTAATAATACACAGCCTCACAGAGAAAATGCTTTCCATTCACGTTTACATTCTTTGATATTCTTTTATATCACAGTACCTTCTTAACTTTTATATTTCTAAACTGTTTCAGTGAAGAAATGCAGGCTTGTAGATCCATCACTTAATTTTGGGTGAATAGTATTAGCTGTTTTTGATTAAGAGAGTAAAACAAAAGTTTTTTAAAAATATTGATGAAGATAATTTACACCTGGCATTTGAGGGGTGCTTTTCCTTTTGCATCATTGGCTACTCTGTCTCTGGCCTCTTTTGTTCCTTTCTTCTCTCTGGCCTTTACTGCCATCAGATGCAGTCTCTGCTCCTACTGAGTGGTGTATTTCTACTCCTCAGTGAGCTCTCTCAGACCCAGAATGCTAAAAACCACCTAAATTCACACCATTAGCCCCAACTTCCCATTAACTTCAAACTCATCCAGCTGTGATTACCAGGGAGGCAGTTCAAACTTCAAATGTCCAAATTGAAACTCTCAGGGGTATCTCCCAGAAGCTCTCAGGCCTCTTTCATCATCCAGCTTGCTGACAACTGCATCTTTCCAGGTGTCCACACCCACAACCCTACTGGCATCTGACTCCACTTTCTCTTACTACCTGCCTGAAATTCATCAGTAAATCCAGCTGGCCAACCCTTCTGAATACATCAGGAGCCTCGCACTTCTCTCCATCTACACTACAATCCCTGGTCCAAGCCACATGGGAGGAGATAAGATTCAACATAAATTTCCAATGGTAGAACAGTTAATGAAGGGTGAAAAGGTAGTCAGGGTAATTTACTGCATACTATGCTTTAAAGACTCCAGCAATGGAAAAAAAAATGTTTGCAGACATTAAAAGCTTAATAGTATACATAAAGAAAATTTAGGTAGTTTACACAGATGTATAATGTGAAACTGCTATAAAGAGTGTCTTGGTTACTTTTTTCTCGCTGCTGGGACAAAATACCTGACGCCCAAAATTAAGGAAGGAAAGGTTTATTTCACTTACACTTCATGGAGGTTTCAGTCTGAACTTGGCTGATTACAAGGCAGACTGGCACATGGCAGAGAGCTACAGCTCATGGTGTCCGAACACAGCAAAAGCAACATGCACACACCATTGCGGAATGGGGGAGGAATGGCCTCAAGCACTCTTTTCCTCTCCCTTACATATGCAAACTATCCACTCCGGGGTGGGTGCAGCTCTCACATCCATATTCAAACTCTAAAAGCCTGCCCCATGGCCGCATGAGGCTTTGGGGGGACACACAGACACAAACCATAACATTCCACCCCTGGCCCCCCAAAGACTCTGCACATCCCTTTATAAAAACAGCGTTTAGTACATCTGCAAGAGCTGGCAAAGTCCTAACAGTTGCAGCATTGCTGACGAGTCCAAGTCCCAAGTCTCCTCCAAGATGTAAGGCAAACTCTTAGCTGTGA
>NW_004955608.1:357506-360353 GCF_000276665.1 Chinchilla lanigera
CCACATCTCTACTTCCAGAAATCTGGAGGCTGAACGGGTGCTTCAAAAGTTTGAACCCAGCTTTGGTAACTTATTCACTTAGAAAGATCTCATCACAAATAAAAAATAAAAAGCAAAAAGGAGGAGAAAATATAACTGGACTGGGACGCAGCTATGTGGAAGCTGTTGCTTGTGTTCAAACCCCAGTTCCACCCACAGAATGAGAAAGAAGAGTTCAGTTGAGGAGGGATCAGCAGTTCAGGAGGAGAGGACACCAGCGTGCTCGAGGGCAGTGTTCCGGGGAGGGGCCTGTCAGTGTGGGTACCGTGAGTCCCTGACTCAGGAACGTTCAAGTCTGCACCTTTCACACACAGGAGTGGACACACATTTGGTTTGTATACTTTAAGTTCTGTTTCTGTCAGAGGCGAGTGGGACTCACTGTGTGGGACTGAAGGATGAATCAGATGCATGAATTTTCTCTCAGAATGGACTTTGTACTTAAATCGGGTTTAGTGGACAGAATTTCTTGGAACTCTTCTTTCTTTCCTTTTCCTTATCTTTTCCTTCTCATTTTTTCCTTTCCTTTCTTTTTCTTTCCTTTTCCTTCTTCCCACCATTCTGCCTTCCCTTCCTTTCTTCCTTCTTTCCTTCTACCACCCTTCCTTTCTTCCTTCTTTCCTTCCCTCCTTTTCAATACTTGGAATGGACCTCTCCAACACTCAAAACCTGATCTATTGCCAAACTCTATCTCTTATTTTTAGACTGCTGCTGTTAATTGTTTACATTTGTGCTACATTTGTGGTCATCCTACTTCAGCCTAATGAGTGCTGCAAGGACAGGTCTCAGCCAGAGGGCAGGCATAAATATTCCACTTCTTTGATGACCCATTTGTAAACTTCCTAGACACATTCTCCTATTAGCTCACTAATTATGAAAACTTAAGCTTAAGTTTATTTCTGCTTGATGTGAGTGTTTGTCAGTGATGACCCAAGTCCAGCTGGCTGCATGTTCACAGTTTTAAAAAGATTCCAGGCATTTACAAGGCTCAGTTGTTACTAGTTTTGTGGATATTTTCATGTTCGGTCTCCAGTTTATTTCTGATGGATGAGTCCCCTCTTCCCAATGACACGGTCTTTCATCCCATTGCTTCTCTTCCTGCAGTGCTGGGGTGAGAGGAAGTAGATGTCATGGTCAGCTGTGGATGTTCTGAGCTTCAGAGGCACAAGGCAGCCTCCACAATCACACAGGAAAGTTGATGCCCTTTATCTGTGGGGACCTGAAGGCAGCATTTGCAGTTCCTGGGGCCATTGTGAAACACACTTGCATAGGGCAGAAAGGGCAAGTCTGGACACAATAGCTCTGAGGAGAGTCAGAAGTTTGAATTTTTCAAAGGGTTGAAAAATTCCAGGGAGTAGTGAGTCCCAGGGGCCAAGATTCAATTACTGAACTCATCCCTGGAGAAGCCAGTGTTTGTTTGCCAATGTCGTTTAAAGTGTGGGTGACAAAGCTTGAGTACTTATCAGAAAATCACATTTTCTTTTCTGTTGTTTTTTTGACACAAGGTCTTTGTGTATAAATCAGGCAGGGCTTGAACTACCTAGTTATTCCAGAATGCTCCTCATCAAACAGTAATCCTCCTGCCTCAGCTTCCTGACTGCTGGAATTACAGGAATATAGAGCAAATCCTGGCAAAAAAATCACACTTCTTCCCATGCCAGGCCCAAACTCCACCATTAGGCAGCAAAAGTACCAAGACATTTTCTATTTTTGAGGAGTGATGAGCCCAAATTTCCACCCTCAAATGCACTGCTTGTACAGAATACAAAACGTCATGGAGATGTTCGGGGACTATAAGGTGGAGCTCAGAAATTCTGCACTGCATTCACCAATTATGGCCTAAGAGTGTTCAAAAGTACCACGGAGCCTGCTGTGCTGTTTTTCCTCTGTGATCCCAGCACTGGGGGAGCCTGAGGTCGAGCACAAAATGTTGGACAGCAGGCCTGGCAGCTAGTGACTTATTGCAGGCGCTGTCTCCAGGTAGAAAACAAAGTGCGTATTTACTAATGTGTGATAGATGCTGGGTATGCTGGTGCGTTTGTGTAATCTCAGCATTTGCGAAGCTGATGGACACTGAAGCAGCAGAAAACTTAAGGTCAACCAGAGCTACTGGTGAGTTCATGGCTAGCCTGAAGTACATGGTGAGTTCCTGTGTGAACCACCCTCCCCTCCATGTAAACTGTAAAAATATATGAATATGAGAATTACTAAGTTGAATGTTAAAAATTTAGCAGCTCTAAAATAAAGTCTCCGGGAATACAACTAAGTGAGCATATTTCTTTGATAAAGATTGCATGGTGAATACCTTATGATGAAAAAATGAGCTCAGCACCTCCGTCATTGAGCACTCTGGAAGCCTGAGGCAGGAAGATTATGAATTTCATCCCAATCTGGACAGTTTAGTGATTTAGATAGCCCCTGGTTGATATTTAAAAAGGATTGGAGTGTTTCTCAGCAGGGAAGTCCTTGGTTTCAACCCAATTATCACAAAGACAGAAAATGAAGATGTTTTGCAGATAAGGATGATAAACTAGACAGTAAGCAAAATCAAAACATTGAAATCTGTTGTGGCTTGTGTCTAGATGTCACCACAAAGTCTCATGTTGTCCAAGTTGGGGTACCTCAGAACTGTCTGGATGTAGAATGTGTATAACTGGGGTTGATTCCTGGAACAATGTAAAATTCAAAGGCACTAGGATTAAGGGTGTGGGTGCTCCCCAGTCCCTGTACCCTGGATAAGATATGAGGGACAGAAAGAACTGTGGTCAGCTTCTGCTTGTTTTGGTACCTTCCACCAGCCACGAACTGTTT
>NW_004955608.1:361768-362843 GCF_000276665.1 Chinchilla lanigera
AGAGCTTCTGTGTACTGTGAAAATTCATATGTATTTTGTGAAATTATTTCTTGTACACAGCTGGATTAAGTTTTTGCTAAACATGTAGTTTATAAGTAGTATGTGACTTGAAATTCTGCATTTAGTAATTTCATATTTTGTTCAGAAGTTGTTATAGGAAAGGAATATATTTTCTTCTCATGGGAAAATGCTTTTGAAACTAGGTTTAGGAAGCTCTATTGTTGTCATGCCTTGTCACTGCCTGAAAATTTAGTGAAACTTAGAACCAAGCTTTTCCAGAGTGAGGGACTGTGTAGCTCAGTGGTGGAGTGGGTTCTCTGTATACACAAGGCCCTGGGGTTGAGCCACAGTGGGTAAATAGCAACAACAGAAACCATTTTGATTCCCAGAGAAAAACTGCAAGTCAAACCTCAAGTGAAATAAGAAAAAGAAATATGACCCACTGGGTTCAGTGTTGCACAACTCTAATCCCAGCGCTTTGGGAGGCTGAGGCAAAACAATTTTGGGTTCATGTCCTACCGAGGCATTTTAGTGAAACGCTGTCTCAAAAATAGTTAAGAATGTCTACATAGATTGTTCAGCCTGAACACTCAGGGTTCAACCTGCAGCAAAACACACAAACTTTCCTCTGCAGAAACGAATTGTTCTTAAAACCATATCCTGTATCTTAAAGATACTTTTCATCTTTCTATTCTTTGTTTTAAACCCCTAGTAATACCTTCTACTGTCTATCACAGAAAACTGTCTAGCATTATATGATGATTTCTCTGCATAGGGTAAAAGTTAGATTCTGACTTTTCAGTATATCTGACGTTATTGTCACAAACTTAAACTTTACATGTAGCTATGATGGTGCACGCCTGCGGTTCCACCACTCTGAAGACGGAGGCACAAGAATTGCCACGGATTCGGGGCCAGTCAGAATTACACAGTGAGAACCTGCCCCATGAGAGAAAGAAGCAAACAAACTAAGCTGAAATTTGCATCGAGTAAAATGGAGCTTTTTGGTATCAAGCCTGAATTTAGACAAAATTATATATTTGCAGTTTTTTACCTGTGGTCTCACTTTGTTGCA
>NW_004955608.1:367703-368707 GCF_000276665.1 Chinchilla lanigera
GTTTTTGTTTTTTCCTTATTTGAGCAGAGTCTCAGTGTACAGTGAGGTTTGGTTTTGCTTTGGACTCACTGTGCACCCCAGGCTGGTCTTCAACTTGCTGTGATCTTTCTGCCTCAGCCTCCTGAGTGCCTGGATTATAAGTAAGTGTCACAAACCCCGGTGATGCTAGTCTTAAAATAAACAAATACATAAAGCTGAGTAAGCACTAAGAGCATAGGCTCTGAGTTCATGAGTCAGAACTACCATCACTTAATATTAAAATTGGAAAATAAAATAAAAATATGCTGAGAATGTGGATCAATGCAGAGACTGTAAATTCAGTTCAAAGTCCACCACCAAGAAACGAAACAAATTTATGACAGCTGTGTAAAGACAGTGATGTCATCCCCAAGGAGAACAAATCAGAAAGCTGTATGAAACTGTGAGCTGGGATTGTGTCACATTTCACAGCAGATAGTGTGTGCAAGCAGGGTGGCACAGGGGAGCCACTGAAGGTGTGAGAGGTGCTCAGATTAAGGTCAGGGTTATTGGACCCCTGTAAGAAGAAGAGGTGAGCAGGTTACTGTACAGGTGAATCTCTGTTTTTACCAAGACCCTCTGACGAACACATAACTGAACCCATGTAATTTGAGGATTGGGTCTAAAGACTAGAAAATTCCTCTGTATGAGGCTAAACACTGAATGGAAGTTGCTACAAAGAGACAAGGTTGACTCTCCCCACAGCACTAGTGATTGAAGTCAGGAGGTGATGAGCTGCAACCCAGCATATTTAAGTTTTAGAGATAGGATCTTAAGATGTTTCCCAGTCTTGCTGCACATACTCCTGATCCTAGGCTGCGTGTGGTGATATAGGACTGTTATGCCAGATGGAGGGAGGCTGAGGCAGGAGCATCACCATGATTTTGAGAAAAACTTGGGCCACATAGTGAGTGTCAGGCCAGCCTGATATACGCAGGCAGACCCTTTCTCAAGAAACCAACAAACAACAAGACATACAATAGGAT
>NW_004955608.1:370092-371415 GCF_000276665.1 Chinchilla lanigera
TTCAGGAGGACTTTGGCAAGAAACTAAAAGCTCTGTGACTACCGCTCATAGACAAGGCTCTGCAATGTGTCCCACGGACAGGGGTGTGTTAGGAAGTGGAGAAAACCCAGGAAACATGGAGGGAACATGTGGTTAGAAAAACTTACAGGTTGGAAGGGAATGTACAATATGGAATATCTCTGCTTGCTGCTGTGAGTTCCTGAGGCCACATCTCACTGATTGGAAAACTCAGGCTTTTTCTCCTCAGTGACTACAGATTCACAAGCTCTTAGCTGGAAACAGGCAAAATGATTGCGGAAGACAGCAGATGATTCACACACAACTTTCTTTATTTCTGAACATTCCTTTACACCTGTGCACACATTTATGTGAACCCTGAATGAACATCTAACAACTCAAATTCCACTTTCTGACCCCGTGTAGGACTCAGGTCCACAGAAGACACTTCCACTCTCAGGTCCGTGATTCTCCAATGTTGCTGTCCGCAGCCCAGCTGTCCTTTTCTCACTCACACTGAGAGAAGAGCTGTGTGTTCCTGGGGCCAGAAGGCAGCATGGGAAATGCACATTCAACTAGATGGGGATACAGGCCGGGCATGGATTAGGGTGCATGGAGTACACTACCCTTTGACGAAAGACATCATGGGAAACACAAAACAAGATTGTCCTGGGGTGGTTTAGTGGTTTCATCATCTCCCTAAGTGCTTCTTGTACCTCGTTCCACATCTGCTGAAGAGTACCATCCCTGGGAACATAAATCTCTTGAGGAACAGAATACAGCTCCCTGTTTAAGCTCCTGAGCCTGGCAGTGTGGCCCAGCAGCTTCTTCATGGTGGCTATGGATATGAAATTCCTTATGAAGCAGAAGGTGGTGAGCTGGGAGCAGCAGCTCAGTGAAGGCAGAAAGGCGCAGACCTGCGCATCTGTGATCCCACAGTTTTCCAAACGCAGGGTGGTCAGGGTGGCTGCGACATTATCCAGCAGAATTCGCAGGGGCTCAGGACTGAAATCAGTCAGTCTGATACGAATCAGACCCATGTATTTTAGCTGTCGGGTCTGCTCAGACTGGGGTAGCTGGTTCCAGTCATCCTGTGAAAGCTGGCAGTCCCTTAATGACAGCGTCTCCAAGGGGCACTTCAGGCACCTGTAGAAATCCAAGCAGTTAGATCTGGCAATTGGTGGTGAAAATGAGTGAGTGGTGGAAAACAATACGGTGCACCAAGTGTTACATGAGTCAGAACAACTTATGTGAGACATTACCATCCCAACCTTATGTATCTGTGTGACATTATCATGACTTGCTTATGTGTCTGAGTCTTTAATC
>NW_004955608.1:375348-376655 GCF_000276665.1 Chinchilla lanigera
AGTGAAGGCCTCCAAGAACACTGGTGGGAAGAGCGCCCCTGGCAGATGTTCCACGGCCTCCATGGCCAAGGCCTTGTCCCTCAGCAAGCTCTGAATTGCCAGTTTCTGTAGTGTGTGTGGGGACTGGGTGCTCATCCTGATGAATCTGGAAGGGCAGGGGTGCTGGAGAAACTCAGAGGAAAGAGACGTCCTTTCAGGCAAGGCTGAGACACCTCTTCTCACCCATCAGGAACCAATTTGCAGCCAAAACATCACTGCTCTGAAAAGCGTGGAAGAGTGCTCAGTTTATTCCAAATGTATTCAGTGCTCATGGTCCCAAAGCATTATTCCAGGTGGAGTGACATCAGGAAGAACATCTGATAGCACCATGATGACGCAATTTGGTGAACGGAACAAATATTTCCTACTCCAGCACCCTAAACTCTGGATCCACTGGTGTTTAGGAACCAAGGATTCTGAAACCGACTCCTATCAATTTTGGGAAAGTACTCTGTTCCTCATTCTAAGGAAATATAATCAATAAAATGGACAAGTCATATGGGCCAGTCTCTATGTTATCAGTTCCCGCAGTGCACCTGGCCAAGCAAAATTAAAGAGACAATGAAATGAACGACATGAGTTTTCATTGCACATAGCTATAGAATCCTGGATTCCTCTCCTACCCCAGAGCTGGCAGGAGCAGGGACGGTCTGCTCTATCTGCCACCCTTTTGGCTCACCAGATCATCCAAACCCTGACAGTGGAGGCAGAGACTCAGCAGGATGACCACTCAGCAGTGTGCCAGCTGGCTGGCAATTTCTCAGGCTGTGAAACATCTCGTGCATGAAAACACAGCATAAACTCATGGAGCCAGTTTAAAGTTGGGGCCTCTGTCATTCCTGAAGTTTTCTGTTAGAACCTAAGTTATATTTGTTTGCAGAAACCCTATCCAATTGGTGGAAAGCCCACGTGTCCTCTGCAGTTCCTTTTGCCCAGGAGGTGTGCAAAAAGCTAATATGAGAGCATCCTTCATTTCTTCCTGGTGCTGATGGGAGGCTGCGCTGTAATCCATCCCTTGTCCCAGCATTCCTGCATCGCAACAGGTTGCTGTACAGCACGCAGCTCTCCCATGTGTTCTTCGTTTTGTTCCTCAAGCCCCAAGTTCTCTAACATGCCACAGAAGCCTGCTATACCTTCTACTGGTTTAATAATGCACTATTTTATTAAGTTACATAAATGTGCAAGATATAACATATGTATGTTTAAAATAAGGAAATAGGCACTTTAGGTATTTTTCTCACCACATCTGAAATAAACAGCTTTTCACA
>NW_004955608.1:402327-412788 GCF_000276665.1 Chinchilla lanigera
TCATGAAAGAGTTTACATTAAGATTTCCTTTATTGCTCTATTTTTTAATTGAGTTTTGATATAGGGTATCACCATGCAGCTAAAGCCTCAAATTGTAGGTGATCCTCCTGAATCAGCATCCAAAGTGCTGGGATTATGGACATGTCCTTCCATATATGGTAAAGTTCCCTTGGTGACCATTTGAAAAGTCAGATACATAGAACTAACATCAGACACATACATGCCTTCATTATATCCCTTGTCACTGGTAAAAAATAGCCACCACTCACAATTTCAAAGATCAAAGGTTTATTTTATGTTATAATACAGTTCATAGGCAAGCCTGACAGAGGTTCATGGCAGGGAAGAAACAACTCATGCCCTGAATGTGGTAAACAGAGAGATATTAACAAAGGAAGGAGGGAGTTCGATTCTTGTAGGCCATGTCCCCAGTGACCCACCTCTTCTGACCAGGCTCTGCATGATCCAGTTACCTCCAACAAGCCCACCTGTAGTTGTAGGAGGCTTTAAGGGACACCTAGAGTTAAAAAATATATAGATATTAAACGTGGAGGAGAGGGACAAGAATGAAGCACCTCATGCAAAACCAATGGGGATCCTCGTTTCTGACTTGCCAGTACCCACTGGGCTTCAGCCTACAGAATTTGCATACCATGCATGAATAACAGTAGGTACAGATCTGGACTTCAAGAGATGGCCTTATGTCCTTCAGAATTTGTGCCAGCTCAGCAAAAACCTGTTCAAATTGCTGAGGGTTCATAACATTTGTTGGACTATTGGCCTCATAGATCTCCAGGGGGGCAGGATACAGCCCCTGGGTTAACTGCCTCAGTCTAGAAGTTAGGTGCAGCAGGGCCTGCAGGCTGCTTAGGGAAAAGTGTTTCCCATAGCAACTGAAAGTCTTGAGCTGGGAGCAGCAGCTCAGGGCAGGCAAGATGGCAAGGAGCTGGAGCTCTGTGATGTCACAGTGCTCTAGGGCCAGGGTCTCCAGGGTGCTGGACAGTTTGTGTAGCAGAACCTGGAGGGTCTCAGGGCTGAATAACTTCATTGAAATCCTCCTCAGAGTCAGGGACTTGAGCTGGCACACTGGGACAGATGCCGCAGGTCATATTCCTTCAGTGGACTTGAATTCAAGGAGAGAGATTCCAACGGGGTCTGGCTCGTGCAGAGACAGAAGTTATTTCCTATGAATGGGGGTGATGTGTGAGTTTCTGTAGGAATGACCTCAATGTAGGACAGCCAGTTAACCCCAGTGATGCCAGGACCATCTGACCATCCCTGGGATACTCTATGTTGAATGCATTGGTTATGCAAGTCACCATCACTTGTGTGATCTCCTCAGACCCCATTCTCTACAGTGTCCTGTCCTCAACATCAAGCAAACACCACAGCTCTGACCAGATGAGCCCAGTGCCTTGCAGGAAAAATGACCCCAGCCAGGTTGGGCCAATGGACTGTTGCTGGCCCTGTGTTCTTATCAAAGCGTGTGCCCCTCTTCCCTGCAATGCACTCTTCCTCACCCTCAGAGCCACACTGCTGCACTTCCCACCTGCTCAACGCCCCACCTGGAACGCTGTTATGGCTTTGATGCTGCTGTCCCCCCAAAGCGTTATGCACTCACTGGTGGGGATTTGGGGAAGTGGCTAGATCATGGGTGTGGTAACTGGATCAGTCCAATGGTTGGTTTTGCATGCCTGAAGGGAATGAAATTACTGAAGAAGGCGGCACCGATCTGGGCGTCCATCGCATAAGGAATAGCCTTGTAGCCTGGATAGAATGTAAAGGAAGGAAGAAGGCAGTTTGCTCCTTTCTGCCCACCCTGCAATGCACTGCGTCGTCTTTTCCATGCCTGCATTCAGCTGTCTGTGGACCGAATCCTGTATAAATTGTGAGACTGAAAAAAAAACCTTTCCTCCTTTCACTCATGGGTGTTGGAGATTTTGCCGTAGCAATGAGAAATGAAGACAATCACGCAGCTGCCTTTTCCAAAGGAGGACACCTACACTGGCTGGCTCCCCATCACAGCTGCTCAGCACAACCACCAGTTCAACGTGCAGGTGTGCAGTCTTCCCCTCCATTCATGCTTTCCCTTCCCTTTTCCTAGGACCTTACCTAGATCTGCTTCCAAAAGAAGAAATGTAGTCTGCCCTCATTTTGTCTGTTTCCTTGGTGCTGCCTTTCTCCTAGCTCAGTTTAGTCTCAGCTTTTGCTTTGGAGGAATTGCGAGACTTGCCCTGGTCCAGAGACTCTTGTCTTTCCCACGCCTGGGTATCTTCTCCTAGGCCAGCAGAAAGGCACAGATATGCCCTCTAAATATTGACTGTAACCACCATTGTGCTGGGGAGCTCACTACCCACTCACCTGAGGATCTTATGCAGAGTTCCTTCCAAGAAGAACAATGCATCCATGTGAAGCTCCCGGAGACTTTCCAGCTGTCCTAAGTGTAAAGCATAGATATGGGAATAGGACTGGTTTTTTGAGGGTGAAGTGTTCACTCCTGGACTCAGGCTGTTGAAGTGAAATGTATGAAGGTTTTTCATTTTCTTAAGCTGAGAAAAAAATGCTTTCATGTCTTCATGATCCCACTTATGAAAGACCTCCAGCTCATTGATAGAGTCCAGTTGCACAGCTCAGAGAAATTTTAGGATTTTAAGGACAGCTTTGGACTTGATCATTACCTTCTCAGAGTACAGGTGCACTGAAGATTTTCTCTTCCTGGCCCACTTTAAGAGTCAGAGTTGTAATTTCTCATGTGTGGCACAAGATGAACACCTGGCATTGAAACAAAGGTTTGCAAAAATTCTCAAGGTTGGCCTCTTCTATCTTAACCCAGGCTTGCCCATTTCCTTTTTCCTGGCTTCTGCTGAGTGAGCAACACTCATGGCTCTGGGCCCTGCAGTCCAGAAGTCCAGGTGTACATCCCTCCAGTCCAGTACCTGCAGTTTCCACGTCCTGTGTAGGAAAAAGTAAGCAGACTCAGAATTGAGATAAAGACCCAGCTTCCTGCCTGGGCTTCTCTTCCTCTTCCTGGACACCAGTTGCACCCCTACATTTCCTGCTTTCCTTTTTCTACCCTGTTAACCTTTGCATGCAGCTTGCTTCAACTTCCAGTCCCTGTGAGAGCAGGAAGATGCAGATTCCTCCTGAGTTTACCTCATCCTGCACATGCAGCTTTCTCATCAGGAATCCCCTTCCAGGATGGTGATCAGCAAAGGCCAAGAAATCTGTGATCCACCTCAACATCAGAAGTTGCTCCCCACGTCAGTGTCCTTTGCTCCTTGACACAAACTGTTTCTTTCCTGGACTCCAGGACCCTCCTTCCAGTATACATATATCACTCTCACCTGTGGTGAACCTTCAGGGACAGCTGTGTATCAGCTCCATCCAGTAGGGATTCCAGGGTCCTTAGGTTTCTCTCTTGCAGTGTGGTTTCTCCCAACTGAGTGTGTGGGGTCCTCCGTTTAATCAAAACCATCAGGCTCCTCAGAGGGAGGTAAGGGTAATGGCCAGGCCTGCACCATCATCTTCAGGACCTCATTGCGTTCCCCCATGAAGGCATCCATGAATAAATCATGGAAGATTGTGGAGGGCAGGCCATGCAGAGCAGTGCTGGCTATGGTTTCCCTCTTTAGCAGGCTCTGCTTGGCCAGCTCAAACAGAGGCAGTGGACTCTGCCTGCTCATCCTGAGATATCTGCAAGGAGAAGGATACTGGGTAACAACCAAGAGGTGCCACCTGTTGAGACCAAGCTGAGAGACTGCCTCTAACCCATGAAAACCAACTCAGGGCCAGGGTTCCTGGCCTGGCTCTCACGAAGTGTACTCAGTTTATCTCCATTTGTGTTTGTTTTATGTTTTTGGTTTGTTTGTTTGTTTTCTCTTCCAGTACCAGGAATAGAATGTATGACCTTGTGCTTGCCAGGCAGGCCCTGTGCACTGAGCTAAATCCCCACCCCTCCATTTGGGTCAGAGCTGGCTATAAAGCCATATCTGTGCCCCTGTTGGAAGCAGGACCCTATTACCCTCTCCAGTTCAAGCAACTAGTCCTTTCAATTGCAGTCCCTCTGAGAAGTGGTTCCTGAGTGTTGCCATTTCAGTCCCTTCTTGTTTGGGAAATTTGTGATCAATGGTTCAAGGCCCTATAGTGGCAATGGAAGTGTCATATGTTCCAACCAGTTTACCATCTGCCTTCCATCCATGAGGTCAGTCAGGAAATATAAGGGAGATTTCATGAAGTGCATGTTATTATTTTCAATTGATGAAGCTTAGTAAGCAGGTATAAAAGCCACGTGACATTGTTATAGAGCACACTGAACTCAGAGATGGAAAATCCTAACTGTGCTATTGGGTGTTAAAAATCTTCCAAGTATGAGAACTTATCACTCTGTGATTGAGTGCCGGACAAAATATACACGGAAGTAAAGTCTCCAACTTCAATATACTACAGAGAGTCAAACAGTGCAGATCAGATCTATAATCGCAGCAGTATGGGAAGCCAAGGCAAGAAAATAAGAAATTCAGGCTCAGCCTGTACAATTTAATGACGTGTGTGCTTGTTAATATGTTTTGCTATTTTACCTTTAAAATAAAATGATGAACTAGTTTTAAAAATTTCTTAACCACATGAACCTGAAAAGACATTTTAAAATTTGTGGGTTGCAGTTAATGCAGTGCTTCGACGGAATTTCTAGTATTAAATGTACATATCAGAAAAAAGTTTTCAAATCAAGGACCAATTTTCCACCCTAAAAAAACTAAACATGAAAGAGCAAAATCAACTCACAGCAAGAATAAGAATTCAATAATAGGCATAAGTACATAAATCAATAGGACTGAAAATGGAAAAGTCAATGAAACAAAAAAAGTTGCTTGAAAAAATAAATTGAGAGACCTATTTAGAGACTGACTCAAAATGACATAAATTGTCAAAGTAAGAATGGCACAGGAAATATCAATCCATAACTCTAAGTCATTAAAAGGCCCTTTAAAAATGCTGTGACCAATTGCATGCACATCAATTCAAGACCTTAGGTCAGATGGACCAGTTATTAAAATGCCATAAGCTACCAAACTCACGTAATATAAAATAGCATCAAGAGCGCTATCACTCATGAACTATAGTTAAGAACCTGAACAGGAAATCTTCAAACCCCGATTATTGCATTGGTGAATTGTGCCAAATCGTGAAAGAAAATCACCAATTCTGTGCAGTCTTCGAGAAGGAAATACCTTGCAAGTTCTTTTGTTTGTTTGTTTTTGTTTTTTTTGTTTGTTTTTTGTTTTTTTGTTTTTCTCTGGTACCAGGAATCGAAATCACGACCTTGCGCTTGCCAGGCAGGCACTTTGCCGCTGAGCTAAATCCCCAGCCCCCCTTGCAAGTTAATTCTGTTAAGACCAGCCTTGTCCTAACAAAAACAGCATGAGAAAAGTCAAGTAAAAACCCATATCCCTAGCAAAAATAGAGGCAGGACTCCTCAATCTAAGTTTGGTAAATCACATATGTCCCACTTGCCACTTACCTGCTTCTTGGAGCTTCCATTTCCTGCCCACCTGCTCTGGGAGCTTCTATTTCCAGCCCCGCCCACTTCTGGAACCTTCTTTTGCCGCCTCGCCTCAGACACTCACCTCACCTCAGCCTCAGTTCCCCTCAGCCTCTACCTGGCACAGACCTTGGCTGACTGCTTTCTCAGCTGCACTGGGCCACCACAAGGACCTGGCTGCCTGTCTGCTCACACTGACTTCCTCGCCCTAGTGGAGTCCACCATGGCAGCCGTGTCCCGCCCATCCCGCTGAGATACCACAGGAGCGCGATGCCGAGGTCAACTTGCAGGCACTGCTGCCACTCCCTGCCTCCCACGTCTACCTGAGCTCGGCGGCTACCGCGACGGCTTTGACGTGGGCCTGAAGCACCTGGCGCTGCTTCCTGTGCACTCTCACCTGTGCTGGGAGCTGGCGGAGAGCTCCTGGGGATGCACAGGGAGCTCAGCAGCGGTGTAGTCCCCAGCGACACTGTGCAGCCCCACAGCGACCCCTGGCGCAGCAGCACGCAGACCGTGTAATGTGCCTTCTGTCTGCAGGACGCCCTGTGCCAGAGCCTGCTGGAGCTGCGCCGCCTGGCGGCCGGCAAGAGCAACCCCGGATGAGCGACTAGCTTCTGCAACACTGCCAGCTGGCCTGGGCCGGGTGCTCAGGGAGCTGGGCGAGGACTTGACCAACCTTCACAGGCCTGGCCGCCGTGGAGGGCTTGGCCAACTGCCTGTGTGACAGGCTCAGCCTGGACGAGGGCGACAAAGAAGAGTGAACGTGAACTGTTTCCAGGGAGGGGAACACCAGGCAGGGTGCGCACGCTCCTCTACAACTGTGTTCCTTTCAGCTCTTTCCTTCCTTTTAGACTCTTGCTTCCGATGTAAAGTTATTTGGTTCTTCATGCCAAAAAAAAAAAATAAAAAATAAAAATCCCCAAAAAACAAAACAAAAAATAACCCCTCTGGTGAAGGAGTCAAAGAAACTTAGAGGTGCAATATTCACTGATTCATTCAATGTGTTAAAAGTTTGTGTCATTCATAGTAAAGAAAGCGATAGAAAATTAGTGGACAAAGTTCCTGTCTATATCTTAAGCGAGTGAGGAGATAGACATTGAACCATGTCCTAATAAACTATTCTGAAAGTTTCAGTAAAAGGCATGGAGAACCAGGTGTGGTGGTCCACGCCTGTAATAACAGCACTGGGGAGGCTGAGGCAGGAGGATCATTGCAAGTTCGAGGCCAACCCGAGCTACAAAGTGAGCTCAAGGCCAGCCTGAGCTGCATAATAAGACCCTCTCTCAAAAAGACAGAAAATAAAAAATGGCACAGATTAAAACAAAACAAAAAAATCAATCCATTAGTAAAAGCAGGCTTGGTGATCCACTCCTGCAATTCCAGGATTTTTGAAAACTGAGGCAGAAGGCTTCCAACGTGTAGCCCAGTGCACATGACTTAGTGATTTCTTTTCTCAAAATAGAAGATAAAATAAAAATGACCAAACGTTTATCTCCTTGTGAAGTTACTGAAATGCTTCAGGAGAAATCACCTTTAGGGTGGGAAAAAAAGATGAAAACTTTCTCCTATTTAGTGAAGTTAAATCCAAGCTGCCCTTGGTCCTCCAATTTACCTACCTGAGCATCAGAAGGGATTCAGATGATGGACAGGGGAGGCCCTGCTGAGCTCTGAATAGAAGGCTTTCATTGAAAGAAAAATGTCAGCTTTGAATAATATATGAAATGACAGAGCCAGGTGTAGTATCCTACCACTGTAATTCCAGCACTGGAGATGCTGAGGCAGGAGAATTATTGTGAGTTGGAAACCAGCCTTAGCTACAATGAGAGTTCAAGGCCAGCTTGAACTACAGAGTGAGACCTTCTCGCAAAAAGCAGTTATGAAGTGACCTAAAACAATACACAAAGCGAGGTATAAGGGGTGAAAGCAAATTTGCACATATTTAATCAAAAGAAAAATCTGCCTTTGTAGATGCAGTGATATTGCAATTGCAGGGAGGATGAGGCAGGAGAATCTGGCATACAACGCCAGCCTGGGCTACATACTGAGGAGAAATCCAGCTGGGTAACATAGCAAGACCTTAGGTTAAAAACCCCATAATACCTAAAATTCTCAAGCCTATCTTTCTGAAGAGACATAATTAACATAATCCATTGTGCCGTCTGCAAACTCTTTCCCCACAGGACACTGGCCGAGGGTGGGGAGGTGGGGCATCCTCATTCTCATGGAGGCCCGGGACTCACCAGGTGCAGACTCAGGTGACAGTGATGGTACTCCGGGAATCCAGGCAGGACCAGGCGTGACCCGGAACTTCGGGATGGAGCATCTCCTCCTCTGCCCTTCTCCTCTTTTATCCTCCTTGTTAGCCACACCTTATGCTCCCAGCCCCTCCTGTCTCAGCACACTTGGGTCCCTGCCTGCTTCTGTCCCTCTCCACCCAGTTAATCCTGGTAATCCTCCTGCCTCTGATTCGGGAGTGTTGGGATTGCAGGTCTGCCCCACTATGCTGAGTCTCAACAGCATCATGTCTGAAAATTAAAAAACAAAACAAAACAAAACAAAAAACAGCTGGGATGTAAGCCTCTGAAAATGCACTGGGCTCAAACCCTAGTCCTGAAAACAAGCCCACAATAGGGCTGTGACACAGCTAAGTAGCAGTTTCTTGGCTCAAACCCTAGTTGCACACACAACTATGATGCGTTAATAATGAAAGAGGAGTTCATCTGGGGAAGAAGTCACTCTCCAGTGGAGGACCCAGATGCTCAAAGGGCCTTGTTCTCAGGAGGGAGCTGTGCGAGGAGCATTGACTGACCTGGAAAGGAATTGGTGGACTGTTTGCAGCTATAGACATTTTCTTCATCCTTCCTTCCCCTCATTTTTGCCATTCTTCCTTCTTTCCTTCCTTCCTTCCTTCCTTCCTTCCTTCCTTCCTTCCTTCCTTCCTTCCTTCCTCCTTCCATCCTCCCTCCCATTCACCCTCCCTCTCTCCCTCTTTCCCTACCTTCCTTTCTTTTCACTACATGGAATGGAACCCTTTCATGGTCAAATACTGAGCTTCTGTCCAAGTGCAGTTTTTCTCTTGAGACAGCATCTTGCCTATCCCTGAATGTGTGCTCAAATTGTGATCACCCTGCCTCAGCCTACAGCGTGTGAGATTACAGGAGTGAGGTACCACACGCAGCTAAATACTTATTTTGAGAAACGAACTGCTGGATTTGTTCAGGCTGGACAGGAAACTGCAATTCTCCTTCCGTAGACTATTACAGTGCTGGGATTACAGGGAAGTGCCACCAGGCTCTGATTCCTCCACAATCTTAAAAGCAATTTATATCTTTGGTATTTATGTAAGTGACAACACTAATATTCATCCTAAACAGGATTTATTTTTTTCTTTTCCTTTCTTTCTCTTTCTTACTTTATTTTCATGTTCGGTGATGGGAATCAGTCTCAGGACCTTGTGCTTACCAGACATACACTGCCACAGAGCTACTAATTTTTCTTCTCCCCTTCCTTCCTCCCTCCATCGCTCTCCCCACCTTCCTACCTTCCTTCCTTCCTTCCTGTCTTCCTTCCTTTCATCTTTTGAGACAGTGTCTCACTGTGCAGTTTAAACTGCCCTCGAACTCACTTGGTAGAACAGGTTGGACTCAAACTCAAAGGAATAATACTGCTTCAACCTCCCGAGTCCTGTGATAACAGGAACTGGCTTGAGAAAGTGAAATCTAAGACAGGAGCTGCTGCAGAAATGAGAACGCAGCTCTGATGGGCAAACATGGGGAGCACATTTCCAAGTCTCCTTGCGGAGGTTGGACCAGAGGAAACATGGATCCAACCCCAACACCCGGTCATCCTAGTGGATCTGACGTATGGCCTTTGACTTTGGTGTCTGGGTTCTTCCCACAGGGGACATTTCCCAGGCAAGATGGGTCCACAGGCAGTGCCCAGGACTCTCAGTCTGAAATACAATGATATGAGGCAGAGATAAGGTTGGTGTGAGGAAAAAGCAGTTCAGAAATTGAAGTAAACCAGACTTAAAAGGACTCAAGGACTTGTGTTCTATCTGTTCTGTGTTTTGCAGTAGCAAGAATCAAGTTCGGAGCCTTTGCACTAAGCTGCGTTCCCGTGTGTTCTTTCGTGGGTCTGCAGTGTGGTGTCCCGCCTGCCCAGGAGCGTGGCCCTCCCTCACACAGTGAAGCACTTTGTCAGCACAGCCAGGACCAAACCCAGGTCACCTGGATCCACCTGTGCCCAGTGTCAAGGATTTTGCTCTCAGGTTATCACTGAGAGCCTCAGGGAATAAGGAGATGGGGATGAGACGGATCCACTTTATAAATATTGCGTCAAAAGCTCTCGGCTTTAAGTGTAAAGGGGCACCTATCTTTTCTATACATAAAACCACAGAGTTGATGAAGTATAAAGGAGATTGAGCCTTCCAATGTCATGTGTCAGGAGTGGAATGTTACCTGGGTCAGGAGTGGAAAGTTACTGTAATCTAGCAATCTAGGAGGCTGAGGCAGATGGACCACATGTTCCATGTCAGCCCAGGAAACTTGGTGACTTACTGAGACCTTTCACAAAAAGAAGTAGCTGAGGTCGTCATGCAATTCGTATCCACTTAAGGCAAGGTGGTAGCTTAGTGAAAACTTTTTCAAAACAAGAAGACATGAGTATAATCCCTGCACCGTGGAATCCCAGAACTCTGGGATGCTGAGGTGGAGGATCACAAGCTTGAGTTCTCCCTGGGACACATAACATCTGAGTGAGATCTTATTTCAAAATAAGTAATGACAAGCGGGTGTGGTGGCACACACCTGTCATCCCAGCCCTCCTGCTGAGGCGGGAAGATCGATGTGAGTTCAATGCCATCCTGGCCCACAGAGTGTGCTCAACACCCCCCCCATTAGTGTGGTAAGATCCTGTCTAAA
>NW_004955608.1:439114-440192 GCF_000276665.1 Chinchilla lanigera
CCTTGTTAAACTTGTAAGCCATCATCTTTGACTTATCTTTCACCTTTTCTTCATTCTTTGTCAGACAGTGTCTCACCATGTAGTTCAGGACATCCTTGAATTCGCTATGTGGCTGAAGCAGGATGCAAATTCACACCGATCTTGCTGCTTTAGCCACCTTACTGTTAGTGTTAAAGGTTTATGCTACCAGATTCTGCTGAGTGACCACTTTAGGAACAAAAATTGTATATTCTAATTGTGAAAAGCCCATTTTCCTTGAAAGTGTTGTGGAGGCTAGGAGGGAGAATCGCAAAATTCAAATCCAAGCCCCAAATGGGTAATGTACTGAGGTAGCAGGAGTTTGTATTAAAGACTTGAGATGTAATTCAGCCTGGAGAAAGGAAAGTAGGGATGAAGAGCGGAGCAAGAGAAGAAAAGAGAAAGAGAGAGGGGGGGAGGGGAGAAAGACACTTCCAGCTGGATGAGGGGTTGCAAGCCTCTAGTGCCACTCCTTGGGGAACTGACGAAAGACGCAGAGTACAAAGTCAGCCTGGGTGTTAGCATCCCCCATCTGCAATCAAAACAGCAAATACAGTGATGTTGGGGATGTTAGCTTTGTCATTCAACCCCCCTGCGTCAGACCTCGATACTGAAAGAAAATACACACATATGTGCTGTGGTAAGTTGAAAGCTCGAGTGTGTTGTGTTCTAGTCCACAGCTCTACCATGCAGTGACCTTCCCAGGGCTGTTATTAAAGTCCTATTAGAGCCAAGTGTGGTGGCACACTCAGTAATCACTGCAATCAAGAGGATAGAAGCCAGCCCGAGCTGCATAGTGAGTGGAAGGCCAGTCTATAGTACATTGTGTAGACCTTGTCTCTAGAAAATAAAACCAAAAATAAATAAACAAATGAATAAAAATGTATACAAAATCCTAAGAAAGAATTCTGGGGCAAAAGGGCAGCCTGGAATCACAGCACTGGGTAGATGAGCAAGAGTTCTAAGACAACCAGGGGTCCATAGTGAATTCAAGGGAAGCCTGAAATGCCTAGTGAGAGTCTGGGTCAAATGAATAAATAAATTAATTAGTGATTTAATT
>NW_004955608.1:441677-442675 GCF_000276665.1 Chinchilla lanigera
TACCAGGAATCGAACTTTTGACCTTGCTCCTGTGAGGCATGCGCTTTGCCGCTGAGCTAAATCCCCAGCCCCTGGTCCTGACCTTGGGCAGGAATCGTCCCTGCAATGGGATGTTCGGCTGCACCCGAATTTGAAGGTTCCAGATGAAAACCACTGTGCAGTCTCAAGGTACAGGGGTTGGAGGCTACAGCCCCAGCTGCTTTGCAAGCTAGAGTTTGGGTTTAGCCTGAGCAAAAAAGAAAGTCCTCACCTCTAAAAACAAAACACAGAGAACAAAACAAAAGGAGCTGGGCATGATGATCTACACGTCTAATACAAGTACACTGGGTGGCTGAGGGAGGGTGATCAGAAGATCAGGTCCAGCCTGTGCAAGTTAGTGGGTAAAAAAGACCCTCTCTTAACAGTAATAGGAGTGAGCTGGGGATTTAGCTCAGCGACACAGATCTTGCTCGGCAAGCCCAAGGTCATGAGTTTGATCCCTGGTACTGCAAACAAAGAAAAAAAAATAAAAGAAATAATTGTGGCTGGGTATTTACCTCAGCGGCACAGTGCCTGCCTGGCAAGCGGGAGGTCGTGAGTTTGATTCCTGGTACCGGAAAACAAACAAACAAACAAAAAAATAATAGAAGTGGCCAGGTGTGTAGTGCATGCCTGTAACCTGGCTGATGCCTGAGGATGGCTCTCATTTCTGAACCACCCATGCCTACAAGTGAGTTCAAAGGCAGCGTGAAGTGCATAGCTACACCCAGGCTCAAAATAATAAATAACAAAGAAGGGCTAAGGACGTAGCTCAGTGCAGAAACTGGGTTCAGTCACCAATACTGGGAAAAAGAAACCACAGACACCCACACAGCTTCTAGAATTATGATGGCTGAGGTGCAAGTAAGCCCCACTCCATTGCGTTACTATAGGACATAACCAGTTTCTTCTGGTTCAGGGCATGGAGCACAGGGCCTCCCACATGCTAGGACTGCCCTCCACACTGTGCCATACCACCC
>NW_004955609.1:0-1005 GCF_000276665.1 Chinchilla lanigera
CCACTGGGAGGAGGCATCTTGTCACTCCAGTCCTGATACAGGCACTGCTGTTCACATGCAGAGATTCACTGACGCAGGGATACCGTCTGCCCTGAGTGAGGATCATGCACTCTGAGCCTTATGAGTGAGAGAGCGGTACGAGGTCGTCTTCAACGTTCCCGTTTCCCAGTCTATGCTTCCCTGGGCTTCCCTGGGTTTCAGTTTTACCGCTGCAATATTTCTTTCTGTGATAATGCTTCTATAGTTTCTTCTCTCTTATTTTAGTTGACACTATTTCTTTTTCCTTCTCTGTGTTGTATTATGTTCATTCTCTCACTTCTTTAATCTTGAGATCTGTTGGACTTTCCAAATCTGTCAGTGTTCTCAGTTTCATTTTGTTTTAAATCATGCCACAGTCCTTAAAATATACACTGTGCTTTTATGTATTATTATTTATGTATTATTATTTTATTTAGTATTATTATTTGATTTCACGTGAAAAGTTAGATCTCTAATGTTCTACATTTTTCTGTTCTCTTGTTCATTTCCAATGCCTCAATTCAATATTATGTTATTTCCCACTATCCTATTCTATGTATAATGTCTTAGTTACATTTTTCTATCTAGCTAGCTAGCTACTTATTATTTATCATTTATCTAACATCTATGTACAGTATCTCTATCTTAAATTAATTAAACTTTGCACATTTTATCCTACATTAATTCTGCAGCAGATTTTACTTCATACTCTATTAGTTGTGTCATTCTTTTTTCCGTGATTATATGTGCTTACTTTATGCTAATATTATATAATGGTGGTATTTGGGGAAGTTAGTTCATGCTTTTAACATACTTACTTCTCCCTTACTTCCTCTTTTCCTGAGAATGGGGTCATACTTGAATCACAATTTGATACTAGTTTTATGATTACATTTGGGGGGCTGGGGATTTAGCTCAGCGGCAAAAGCGCCTGCCTGGCAAGCGCAAGGTCGTGAGTTTGGTTCCCGGTACCAGAGAAAAACCAAA
>NW_004955609.1:1320-2490 GCF_000276665.1 Chinchilla lanigera
ATCCAACGTGAAGAGAAATCTTTGAATATTTAGGCACAAATGAGACATTGTTTCCTTGTTGATATTTTATCAGAAGAGCAAGTCTTTTCATTTATATGTAATAAAATTTATCCATATATATTTTTAATTTTCTCATGCATGTTGTATATTGTACAGATTATATATTTTTATTGCAGTTAAAAATGTTAAACCCATATATATCTATAGATATTCCTTTCTCTTTTGCTTTTATTTGAGTTCATTCTTACAAGTATTTTGGGCAGATTATCTTCCTTTTAGATCTGTAAACAGATATTCTTGTCTTCACACTTTTCAAACTATATTATCTTTTTCTACCAGCATTGTGGTATCCTCAAAATGTAATGTAGAAAACACCTTTCCTACACATGGTAAATATTTGTAAATATATTTGCATCTGATTTATTTTACATACTTCACTACTGAATCATTCTTTGTGATTTCTTATTCAGTATTTTACCACTATTCAATTTTACTCTGTTCAACATTCTACAGTTATTGATTTCTATCATCTGATTTCTATTATCATAAAATCCCTGAAGGTTTTTTATTTTCAGCATAAAAGAATCAAAGCACATTAACAAAAACACAGACATAAACAAAACAACATAAAAACACTAAAAAATACAGAATTTCAGACAAGGTAAGAGGAAATTAACAGTTGTTGTTGTATTAGATATTGTCTTCAAATTGGTTACTCAGATAAACAAATATAGGCATGTAAGATTGATTAAACAATTTAATATCAACTGTTCCTTTCAATAAGGCAATAGAAATTAATAGTATAATTTTAACAGTAAGAAATGTGATTTCCTTATACTAATTAGTGAGTAAAAAACAATGTCAACATGTAGGATGAAGCTTAACATGACCATGTAGACAATTTTGCCTGCCAGGTGATGCTGGCACATTTGACATCTATTTGGAATGCCAAAAAAATTAGAAATCAAAAGTTTTTAATTTCTACAAATGCACGGAGTGTTTGTTAGCTGATAATTTGTCATTCCATAATGTTTTAGCAAGCCACCATACATTCTCGGGCTCTCAGGGCTGGTGGTGGTGAGGTGGGCAGCCTACTGCTGTGTAGTGAGCATATTTATCCCTTATTTTGCCTCTAGGTGCAGGGATCTTCCTGTCTCCCTGCTACTCATG
>NW_004955609.1:3557-6732 GCF_000276665.1 Chinchilla lanigera
TGACCTGTGGGTTCAGAAGATAGGTAAGAATTCTTGCATGTAGCCCTACTTTTAGATCAGTATTTGTAACTGGTTGCAAGCATTAAGGGTCAATCAAAACTGAAAAAAGTTGAACCATGCTTTTTACTTTCTATGTGTTGTAAAAATAATTCTCTTTAGAGAACTTAGAATATAGAACGAGTTAGAGAACTTAGAATATAGAACTTAGAACGTGTTTACAGGTGAAATATACTGGGACACTCTGAAGAGAAATTCCTTAAAACAGGCAAATCTGCCTTTCACGTGGCCAACATTCCTCTTCTTAGTAGTCAAGAATGGAGGGTGTGACTATGGGTACCTCTCTGTCTCTAACACCTAGTTCTGTACTGTAAGGTTTTCAAGAATCCCTGGAAAGCCAGTTGCTGTTACAGACACAATGTACTTGTAAAGTTGGACATACCATCATCTCTCAAAGCCTGAACTTTCTTGTATTTGATCCCCATGAACATCATTTTGATATTTTTTAATTTTGGTATATGTTTGCCATAAATAATAATTTTATTTCCATCTTCCATTCTCCCCTAATTCCCTTACCATTAATTCCCCTCCAGTCTGCGCAAGGTCTACCTCCATTTTTCTGACCATCTCTCTTCATTTCAAACCAGATTTTTAAAAAAAATTTATGAAATATTTCAGTTTGCATTTTAGGCTTGCCTCTTTTAAGTAAACTATCAACATATAATTTTCAAAATGTTTGATAATTCAGTAATTTTTTCATTTTTTGTCATATTTGAGACTTGTTTTGGTGTCACTGCAAACTCATCGCTGTTTGTGGCATTTATGTACACCTTCTTAACTCAACCTAATCTTATGAGACCCATAGATTTCATGATAATTCACCTGACAGTAGTCAATAATTCGACTATCTTAGTCACACTGATACCATATATCAAGGCATCCTTTGGAGTGAGACAGTTTTTGGATGATACAGGCTGTCAGGTAATGTTATATGTATACAGAGTTACCCGGGGTGTTTCCATCTGTACTACCTCACTTGTCAGTACATTTCAAGCCATCACTATCAGTCCCATTAATTCTAAGTGGGCATGGCTTAAGTCTAAACTCTCTGCAATGATTAAGCCTTCTTTGCTTATCTTCTGGATCATCAATTTGCTCATTTATATTCATGTTATTGAAAAAATAAGGGCAATTGGCAATTATTCTTTTGTTGGCCGTGGGTATTCTAATATTTACTGCCAAACAGGACGGATGACCGGCAACTCTTCATTCTCATTTATAAGCCTCATACTGACCCATGATATCATCTTTTTGATCCTCATGCTGTCGACCAGCCTCTACATGGTCTGTCTCCTCTACAGACATCATAGGAGATCCCAGTATGTCCATAAACCCTCTTTGTGGACAGCTCCCGAAATCAAAGCTACCCAAAACATTCTTTTGCTGGTGAGTTGCTTTGTTTTCTTCTATTGTTCAAACAACTTTTTCACTTTATTTACCTTTTACTCACATAAAAAAAGTCCTTCTTTGGGGGGGATTAGTGGGATGTTATCATCATGCTATCCAACTATCTGTCCTTTGTTTTTGATGAAAAATAATAAAATATTTTCCAAATTTTTCCATTTTACATAATGAGGTTTATTAGTCTTCCAACTATTTTCAGTGGCTAAGCTGACACCACCCTTGTTTCACTTTTTGCAACAAAGGAATGTCTCCAGTGATTCATGTAAGAGAAAAACTATGTGCCACTGGAACACAGTTTGTTTTGAACTCCGACATAGAAAAAATTGAAGGAACACTCAGAAATACATCTTACCTAATATAAATATATATGATGTTAATTATTAAATGTTTAAGCATAAAATTTTCAGAAAAATGAATACTTTTGCTGTCAATTAACAGTGTTCTATCTGAGTTATTCTTCTCCCAGGAATGACCTCAGTCAAAATTCCCTTTGGGCATTATATTATGTTTGTGTTAAATTGCAGTGGACTAAGAAATTGCATTTATGCATTTCACCAATACATACTGTTCACCTTAAATACTCTAGGCACAAGTTTAGAGGTTTCACACAAGTCTATGCTTGAACAATCCAAGATAATTTTAAAGGGCTGGTATAGTAGAGACAAGATAAAGTAAAAATAACTGTACACATGTAAATATTTGTAAAATGAATCATATTGTTATGTTTGATAGGAGTACCAACTCATTGTGTAATATATAATAAAATAAAATTGTGTTTCTCTTAAGGTCTCAATGAAACTTTTTCCAGTGTTAACCCTATACACATTATGTTGATAAAATTTTAGACATAGTTTGCAATCATTTCAATTAAAATTATTTCTTCTCATCAATAAATATTTATCTGAAATATTAAGAACCTTATCCTATATTGTAGTGTATTTATTGAAATATATTTTCCCTGCAAAATTCATTGTATAACACCATCCCCCCACATTATTGTCTTTCCACAATGTGAATTCCTTAATCGGTTTTACTGATTATTGTAGAACATGTTGGGGAAACTGATGAGAATCAAGTTTGAATTATTGCATACATTTTTTTCTGCTGTAGTTGATGTATTCTACCTGCAGTCAACTCTTGGACTTCAATAATAGTTATTGGAAAAAACATACTTGGGGAAGATAGAGAATAAAAGTAAACTTTATATGACTTGTGACAGAGAAGTTTATCAGGACTTAGAAAATTTGTGTATTATTCTAAAAAATGGATAAAATATTTTGGGAACCAATGGATAAATGAAAGGACTCTTTAAAAACAGGGAAACCTAAAAAATTTCAATCATGATATTTAGATTTAAGTCACTTTACATCAAAATATCATTAACATTCTTCACAAAATTATAAAACACACCCAAAATTCTTATGGGATCAGGAGAAACCCAGGACATCCAATATCATTCTGACACTAGAGCAAAGATGGAGGTATTAAGAACATGAATTCTAAGTTATACCACTAAGATCCAGTGCTTCAAAGAAAGAAAAGCATTGGCCTGGAAAGAAAATAACAATGTTGAATGAAGGAATGTCATTGAGGATGCTGAAACAACTGAAGGCACCTTCAGCTGATTTCTTTTTAGAAATGAGCCCAAAACATATGCTGGATTAAGATTGTCTTTGTGACCCCTGTTCCTGGGAAAATTGGGTATCCACAAATG
>NW_004955609.1:7162-8303 GCF_000276665.1 Chinchilla lanigera
GCACAAGTTTAGAGGTTTCACACAAGTCTATGCTTGAACAATCCAAGATAATTTTAAAGGGCTGGTATAGTAGAGACAAGATAAAGTAAAAATAACTGTACACATGTAAATACTTGTAAAAATAAATCATATTGTTTAGTTTGAGAGGAGTACCAGACTCATTGTATAATATATAATAAAATAAAATTGTGTTTCTCTTAAGGTCTCAATGAACCTTTTTCCAGTGTTAACCCTATACACATTATGTTGATAAAATTGTAGACATAGTTTGTAATCATTTCAATTAACTTTATTTCTTCTCATCAATAATTATTTATCTGAAATATTAAGAGCCTTACCCTACATTGCAGTGCATTTATTGAAATATATTTTCCCTCCAGAATTCATTGTATAACACCATCCCCCCACATTATTGTCTTTCCACAATGTGAGTTCCTTAATCCCTTTTACTGATTGTTATAGAACATGTTGGGGAAACTGATGAGAATCAAGTTTGAATTATTGCATACATTCTTTTGTGCTGTAGTTGATGTATTCTACATGCAGTCAATTCTTGGACTTCAATAATGGTTATTGGAAAAAACATATTCGGGGAAGATGGAGAGTAAAAGTAAACTTTGTATGGTTTTGTGGCAAAGAAGAGTATCAGGACATAGAAAATTTTTGTATTATTCTGAAAAATGGATAAAATATTTTGGGAACCAATAAATAAATGAAAGGAGTCTTTAAAAACAAGGAAACTTAAAATATCTCAATCATGATATTTAGATTTAAGTCACTTTACATCAAAATATCATTAACATTCTTCACAGAAGTATAAAACACACCCAAAATTCTTATGGGATCAGGAGAAACCCAGGACATCCAATATCATTCTGACACTTAGAGCAAAAGTGGAGGCATTAAGAACATGAATTCTAAGTTTACCACTAAGAGTGAAAAGAAATAAAGAAATAAAAGCATTGACCTGGAAAGAAAATAACAATGTTGAATGAAGGAATGCCATTGAGGATGCTAAAACAACTGAAGGCACATTCAGCTGATTTTTTTTTTTTTAGAAATGAGCCCAAAACATATGCTGGATTAAGATTGTCTTTGTGACCCCTGTTCCTGGGAAAATTGGGTATCCACAAATGGAAGA
>NW_004955609.1:8403-9304 GCF_000276665.1 Chinchilla lanigera
TTCAAAAAACTTATTTTTAACACAAACATTTTGTTGGATATTTAAAAAGGAGTAATATCACAGATGTAAGCAAAGATAAAAACTATCTGAACAGAACCCAAATTGAACAAGAAATAATACAACAAGCACCAAATGTGATTATCTCAAGTTCAATATTTTACACGAGAAGAAAAAACAGTAGAATAAAGAGATATAGAAAAAAGAAGAATTGCGAGCTACGTCTTGAACAGAGCAATGTATTTACAATATAGAAAGATCTTAAAAATTTGATATCCCATAACTATAGTAAAAATAATAAAATGAGCCATTGCAATGAATAGACATTTCTCAGAAGAGAAATGAAGTGTCCAATATGTCCATAAAAATGTTTAGCACATTTGGCTGTAAGACATATGAAAATCAATAACACTAGATTCCATTTCATTCCAGAAAAAATGACTGTTGTGAAGAAGTCAAAGAGGAGTAAATGTTGAGAAGATTTTTTGGGAAAAGCAATCTCTCTACACTGTTCATGAGGATAAGAACTATTGTGCCCTCTGTGGATATCAATATGATAATACTTCACAAAACAAAAAACAAAATTTCACTGTGACCAGGCTAAACCTCCTGTGGAAATTTTCCAGAAAGTTAAAGAAATCAAAACACAATGGTTCATGCATACTCAATTTCACAGCTGCATAATACATAAGAGCTAAATTTTGATAGCAACCTATATGTTCTACACAGATCAATGGATAAAAAAATATTACATGTATCCACAATGGAATCATACTCAGCCATAAAGGAAGATGAATTTGAGTTGTAGAAAAATGGATGTATATTGAGACTAAAATATTAATTAGAATGGGTCAAGCATACAGGTTAAATATCACTTCCTTTCTCTTATATCAGGTACTCAAAA
>NW_004955609.1:10076-11686 GCF_000276665.1 Chinchilla lanigera
TGTTTTTTATGTTTATTTTTGTTTTTCCTCTCTTTTCTTTCTCTCGTTTTGTATCTTCTCTTTCTTTCAAGCTTAGATTTATTACCTTTCTTTTCATTTTCTTCTACTCGTCTTGTTACCCTTTTCCATAAAATATCTCACTTCACTTTAAGATAGTTTCCTGTGGGAAAACAATGTCTCTTCTCTTTCTGGTTCCCTTCAATGTTCCTTAGCTTTCTCTTCCATTCTTCTCCTGCTGGATTCATCACTTTGCCACAACACTGGGGTTCATACTGTGCCCTCCAGCCTTGCAGCTACTATATTGGAATTCATTCATCTCTCTATTGCTACATATCTCTTCTAATTTTTACTCACCCCCAATAGTATAAGAGCACTGTACTAAGAGGAGAATCATTTCAGACAAGTTCCTGGCATATGTTGGGGTCTGTTATATCACTTACAATTTGTTCCTATGGCTAAAGGTATTATGTTAATTATTACTGAAGTGTGTTGATAGCCAGACTGTACTTAATGCTATTGTTATTGGTAACTGGACACCATAGCCAGGATGTACTGCCTGTTATAATCAGTTTTTCTTCCCTGTATGATAACATTGCTGGAGTCATAACCATCACTGTAGTCCAGTACCAAAGGAGTAGTTGCTGAGTCAGATAGATAGCAACTTTTTATCTTTAAAATATTGGGAAGGTAGGCTCCACAGAGAGACACAAGACCAAGAACCACCTGTATCTAGAAAACATTTCACAGGAACATACACTTCCTAGGGAAGCCTCAATACTAGGGATAAAGCTACCTACTGTAAGAAATCTACACACACCAACATAAAAAACAAAATAAAATTTAAAAATGGAAAACAGAAAATGACAACATGCATAAGCAAAATGTAGCCCCATTCTCCCAGCCCAAGCAGAACAAGTCCAGAGCACAAGGAGATAAAGGAAACCAGAAGCCAACTACTGGAACTTTCTGAAATGATAGCAACTAAAGCAAAAAACAAATGGAAAAGGCAAAGGAAAGAACAATCTTTAGAGTGCAAAAAAGAAATGATCAAAATGAAAGGTATTAAGGCAGAGAAAGAGTATAATAAAATAGATGAGTGATAGCAACCATGAATACCCAAATTAGGAAAGAAATGGAATCCATACAATTGTTCCAAACAGAAATCCAGGAGATTAAAAGCAGCATAGAAAGTATACACAACTGATTGCATAAAGGCAAGAACAGAATGTCAGACTTAGAAGACAGGATTGTGGTTTGTGACCAGGAAAATAAAGATATCTTAAAAATAGTCAGGGACCATAAAAACTCAATGCAACACCCATAAGATGAAGTAAAAAAAAAAACAAGATAAGATTGATCAGAGGCCCTGGGATTGAAACCAGGAGAAGGGTAAGTCCCCGACGTTCATTTCCTCCATTGCACCAGAGTAGAAGTGTCAGGTAAGATGAGTGTAAGTTCTATTGTCCCCAGATGGCTTTGGTGGAGAAGAGGATAAACTCGTTCTCCTTGCTTCATCCATTACTTTTGGACAGGGATGTGAAAGGAGTGTAAATTCACAAAACTCCCTTCCTTCATTGCCCGGTGAGAGGAGACATAAGGAGGAACAGACA
>NW_004955609.1:30167-66068 GCF_000276665.1 Chinchilla lanigera
TTTGTATGTATGTGTATACAGTATAGTTTACCTAGTTGATGTACTGTCTCCTTTTTCTTTGCTGAAAGAAACTGTTAATGAGTCAATACTGCATGTGTCTATCTGTTTTCACGAGAAACCACTTTGAAGATATCAATATGTAATACAGCAAGCATTGTTAATTTCCTACCACTTTGTTTGTAACTCTGTATTGTTTGTATTGATCTTTTGCTATTTTGTAAAAGGTTGTCTGTCTGTTAATGTTTTCCTCCTTTTATTTTTGAAATGAAAAAGTTTGCCTTTTGCTCCTTCATTTTGTCAGTGTCAAAGATCCCAATGTTCCCTTGCGGTCAGTGCTACTCGCATGATATTGGTGGGTTGCGATGCTGAGTTGCTTTCCCCTGAGCAGCTCACCACAGCCCGTGAGCTTCCCTGGAACTCAGCATCACTCCCAAGTCTTCTATATTTAATATCCAAATTCAGCAGTATAACAGGATAGGAGGTCAGCACTCAAAAGTGCATAGCATTCCTGCCTGCAAGAAACAAACTCACAGAGGGAAGTTAGGTAAAATATACCCTTCAAAATAAAAAAATATACTATTCAAAGAAACGACATGCTTAGGAAACAATCTAACACATACTATAAAGGTTTATACAGTAAAAGTTACAATACCATAAAAAACGGAGAATGAAGAAGATATCATAAAATGAAAAGATATCCCTTGTTCTTGGGTAGGAAGAACCAATATACTGAAAATGGCCATACTTCTAAAAGTGCTATACAAATTTAAGCCAAGCACAATCAAAATACCATTAACATACATCTCAAACATAGAGAAAACATTCCTGAAATTCATTTGGAACCAGAAAAGATCTACAATAGCAAAAGCCATTCTGGACAACGAAGGCAAGAGAGAGGGCATCACAATACTACAAAGCTACTGTGATAAAATCGTATAGAACTGGCACAAAAATAGGACTGGAGATCAGTGGAACAGAATGGAAGATGCAGACACATCCCATATCAAACTGATTGACCTTATCTTTGACAAAGAAATCAAACATGATCACTGGAAGAAAGATAGTCTCTGTAATAAATGGTGCTGGAAAAACTGGCATTCCACCTGCCAAAGACTAAAACTAGACCCGTGTTTATAACCATGCCCTAAGCTAAAGTCAAAATGGACCACAAAGATCTAAATACTAAAATAGAGACACTAAATTTACTGGAAGAGAAAATAGGTAGGAATTTTAAAGACATAGGTGTAGACCAAGAGTTCGTGAAAAAAAATAGTGCCTGTAAGGGAAATACTTCGGGATCTCACCTTATTAAAAAGCTTTTGCACAACAAAAGATATCAGCAACAGATTAAAAAAAACCCATGAATTGGGGAAGTTGTCCCTCAAAGGACTGATACCTAGAACACAGAAAGTATTGAAAAAAAATCAGACCCCCAAATTCAAAGACCCAATCCAAAAATGGCCATCTGAGATGAATACACATTTCTCAGATGAAGAAATACAAATGGCAAATAAATACATGAAAAAATGTTCAATATCATTAGTCATCCAAGAGATGCCTATTAAAATAACACTGAGATTTCACATCACCTCAGAGAGAATGGCTATCATCAAAAATCAACCAATAACAAATGCTGGAGAAGCTGTAGGGAAATAGGAACCTGCTTCCCTGTTCGTGGGAATGTAGATTGGTGTAACCACTGTGATAATCAGCGTGGGGACTTCTTTAAAAAATAGGATTAATTGCCTCATTTGAACTAGTTATTCTCCTTCTGTGTATCTTCCCAGAAGAATTAAAAGCATCATACCACAGTAATACATGTGCATCCATATTTATAGCAGCACAATTTGCAATAGCTAAATCTTGGCAATAACCTAATTGTCCATCAACCATGGAATTGATAAAAAAGATATGATCTGTTTACATAATGGAATACTACTCAGCCATAAAAAAGAATAAACTTGAGACATTTACAGGTAAATGGACACAAGTTGAGACCATATTCATAACTGAAATAAATCAGGCTCACATGTGTAAACATTGTGTTGTCTCCCTTGTGTGAAAAATTGAAAGAGTAAATGAGGTCCAAAATGTACAATAAATATTGTGGAATATCAAGTAATTGTTCAAAAGGAAAAAGGTAGTAGGATGGTGTCAGACTTCTCCTCCAACTCTGTCCAGGGTGAGCAGAGCCCCCAAACTAGGTGCCCGCAGATATATAAGAAATGTAAGAAAAACATCAAACCATGACAGCCAAAATTCTGTGATCAGGTGCTAACAGCCTCTAGGATTGACTCCCCCCAAATACCAAATTCAGTCACCTTTTATTGAGCAAGAACCAAGGACTTGGCTAGGACAAATGGGTGGATACCAAACATTTTAGCAAGAATAATTAAAGGATCACCTAAGACACGCCTATAATCCCAGCATTCAGGAGGCTAAGACAGGAGGATCTTAAACTCAAGGTTAATCCAGAATGTATAATAAAGCCTTATCTTAAGAAACTCTGACAAACAAATCATTGTCTCCTCACTGTATTCTAATCAAATAATGTCCTTCTCCACAGAATGGGGAAAAAGAGCAAAGAAGGAAGGGGAGAGGAAGGGAAAAGGAAAAATACGATAGCTATGCTACTAGTTTATCTTAATTCATTGAATAGAAAGGTTGTGCTAATATTTAGAGAATTTTTTATGTCCATATCTTGTACTCTGTGTAATGTCTTTAAAGAAAACAATATACAATGTATTAATCATTGTTATTCTCCTATTATTCTTGTTATTCTCCTGTTATGAAATTTGGGGGTTTTCCAAATTATTGTTATTCTCCTGTTTATTATTGTTATTCTCCTGTTATGAAATTTGGGGGTTTTCCATAAAATAAAAAAATTAAACAAGGACAGGGAGTTCCAGAACCATGTCAGGAAATGAGAAGAAGGACGGAAAAAGCATTTTCAAAGTGAAGGGAGTATTTTGAGGGTAATTCATGGCACTGTGTATTTTACTGTAATAATTTAATGTAAAAACTTACTGTATTATTAATGGTATGTCATGGAACTTTTTATATAGTTATTCTTAGTAATGAATGGTGGGATGATTACAGTCTCCTCATGATCAGTTTTAGTGAATACATTTTTATGTAGCCTGTCTTCGCAAACTCACCATGTATATGAAATATAAACACCTTCTTACTGCCTGTTAATCTATACATTGATATTGTTCAAGAAGTTCATTCATGCTGAAGAAAGTGTGGCAATGGAACCATACACATAGGGTGGACTTTTGTCTCCTGAGAACGGTAACTGATCCTGACTGCTAAGAGGATATTTGGTTCTGTGACCAGCAGGAGCAAAAAGTGCTCTAATGTTTTGGAGCCAGACTTATCCACAATAATTAATAGTCATGTTGTTGTTGGACTTCAAATAAAGGGTTTACATTTCAATTAGCAGGAAAGACTATCCAATAAAGGAGCTCATATTCCAGCTACATTCATTCTTTTCTTAAAAAACACAATAGTATTTGTTTATGTAGTATTTATCATATGTCATAATTTAATTACACAGCCAACTACCTAAGAATGAATGAGAAACACAATTTTCTTGTCCTGGCATGTTGCTAAAACAAAATTAAATGGTTCCAAAATTTTGGGTTTCATATAGCAAGGAAAAAGAAGAAAATGAATGTTGACTAAACAATCAAGAAGGCAGAATCTTTGTTTCCCTGATATAATCAGCGAACCAGAATACATAGATGTTGTCATTGCATCACAGCAACAATACAAGTGCCATGGACAAGAACTATTCATGGTTTGATCTGCCCATGTCACACGCTTGGGTTTAACAGCAATGGTATTGATAGCAATTTCCTTGTTGCATGATAAACCTAGATGCTGGAAACATGATCCAAGAGCATTATTACAAAAAGCACAAAGATGACAGATCTATGCAAGTGTGAGATCATTGTACAGTGCAGAAAAGACCATTGTTTGAAATAAGAGGATACAGCATTTGAAAGCCATGACCTTAGTAGAGGTTTTGTTTGACCACAAAATTATTGGCACTTCTGAGGTAGAGTTTACTACCTGTTTGAATATTTAAGATCACTCAACACTCACACCAGAGCCCTTCATTCCCCAATTTCACTGATCTTTTTTAGCATCACAAAAACTCTTTTATCATGATGATGGCAGCAACAGTGTCAGTGGTGGTGGTGTTGGTGTTGGTGGTGGTGTTGGTGGTGGTGGTGGTGCTGGTGCTGGTGTTGATGCTGGTAGTAATGATTCTGGTAGTGGTGGTGGTTGAAACTATTTTTTTCCATAAGTTAGGGCTTGATTCCATGCTATAGCACAAAATAATTCTAGATGATTTAATATGCATCTCTCAAATGAGCAGTGATATTTTCATATACTTATTTGCTGTTTGTACTTCTTCATCAGAGAAGTATGTATTCATCTCAGATTCCAGTTTTGAATTGGGTCTTTCAGTTTGGAGGTTCTGATTTTTTTCAGTTCTTCGTATGTTCTAGATATTAGTCATTTGTCTGACATAAAAGACTATTTGCAGAGGTAATAGCAGAAAATTTCCCAAGCATGGAAAAAAAATTGGACACCCAGTAAGTGAAGCATATAGAAATCCATCTAGCCATAACCAAAATAAATCTATACCCAGACATATAGTGATCAGCATCCCAGAAATTCAGCAAAAGAACAGCATATTAAAAGCTGTTAGAGACAAGTAATAGATCACCTATAAAGGACAGCCAACCAGAATCATTTCTCAATTCAGATTTCTCAACACAAACCATCAAGTCAAAAAGAGCTCGGACTGAAGTATTTCAGGTACTGAAAGGAAACAACTTCCAACCCAGATATGTACCATGCAAAACTATCCTTCAAAATTAATGCAGAAATAAAATATTTCCATGATAAAGAATAACTGAAAAACTTCATGGGCAACAAAGCAAACCCTACAAAGAGTACTAAAAATATTCCAGAAAGAGATAAATATGACCAGCATTTCAAGAACAACAATAGAAAGTAATCATGAAGCAGAGAAAACAATTAAACAGAGGGGAAAACTAGGGAACAAACAGCAGGAAAATAACCTGACAAAGATAAGCCAATACAGATTAGTTATAATCATTAATGTAAATGGGCTCATTTCACCAATCAAAATAAATAGACTGGCAGAGTGGAGCAAGAAACAAAATCCAACAATATACTGTATGCAAGAAACTTATTTAACTCAAAAATAAATTAACAGAATGAAAGTGAAAGGATGGAAAATAGTACTCCATGTGACAGGAACTCAGAAAAAAGCAGATGTTCAGGTTAGTCAGCCTGCCAAAAGGATGTGTGCACCCAGGCACTTGGGCTTGTCCTGTCCTGGGTGTGGTGGGCTCCAGTGGGTCTGCCCCTATGTTATTTTAATGTATATTTTCACTGATACAAAATTTTCCTTTTATGACTTTTTTGTGCTTTCCGTGTGCCTCCTATATCCAACATAAAACTGATGTTTGTTTGTTTGTTTGTTTGTTTTCTGACCCACTTTGTAATCTGTATCTTTGAACTGGGGTTCACTTATATTGAAGTGTGCTGACTAATTCCTGTCACTATTTTTCTGTTGTTGATTACTTTATTGTAACCTTTTGTTTCACTCCTAATCCTGTTTGAGCTGTTCAATGCTCTAGGCTCTTTTGTGTTATTGATCCCATTCTGTCTCTCTAAGATTTCCTAGACTACTTTTTGTAGTGTTGGTTTTATGGTCATATTTTTATTAAAGTGCACTTTGTCATGAAATAGATTAAACTGTGGTGAAAGTCACTTTCTTTTCAGGATTGAAAGCATAGCAGGCAATGAAGGGAGATACAGAATGAATGTATTGTCCTTATTAAAGGACAGTTTTGCAAAAGGGTAGAAAGACATTTCCTGAACAGCAGATAAAATATGCTAAACAAGGATTAAATCTCCATTACAACATACCTAGGACAGAGGTTTTTAATTGTTCCCAGTACAAAACAATGGTGAATGTCAGAGTTAATGTTTTCAGTACCAATCCTAATCTAATCAGTACATTTTGTATTTATCCATCAAAACCTATCACTGTGCTTCATAGAGCTATACATAAACATACATATACAAAACATACATATACAAAAATATAATTACATATAATAAAGATGTCACATGGGCATTAAATGTAGAAAGTAAAGTATGAATGAAACTTTCAGGAATGTCTGATCATAGAGGATCGTAGAGGAAGTGAAAAGATGCATTAATTTACCAAGCACACAATTTTAGGGGCTCAGAGTTATTTGAAATATTGATTAATTAACCTATATTCTTATAAATATGTTCTTTTTTATTTTATTTCATTTTATTTTAAAGATAAAAGAATGAAAAAATATTAACACACACATTTAGAAAATAACACAAAAACAATATAAGCAATACAGAATTTCAGACAAGGTGATAAATTAATAATGGTTGTATTACATATTGACATCTTCAAATTGGTTACTCAGCTAAACAAATATAGTCATGTAAGATAGATTTTACAATTAAACATTAAGTGTTCCTTTCAATGAAGCAATAGAAGTCAGTAGTACAACTATGTTAGCTATGCTGTGTATACATATATATATCAAAATCTCCTTTTTTCTTTCTTTTTTCCCCATCCCAGTTGTTCTTTCCTTTTGAGCAGTTTCCTTTCCTTTCACAACATCTATCATAGTGCATAGATTTTATTCACTTTTTCAGGTTCTTAAACTAGTGAGACAATATGATGTTTACACTTGTGGCTCTGATTTATTTCACTTATGAGTATGGTCTCTAATTGTGTCCATTTACCTATAAAAGCCTCGAGTTTATCTTCCTTTACAGCTGAGTAATATTCCATTATGTAAAAATACCACAACTTTTTTATCCAGTCCTCAGTGGATGGGCATTTGGGTTGCTTCCATGATTTAGCTATTATAAATTGCTGCTATAAACTTAGGTGCACATGTATCACTGTGATATGATGTTTGCAGTTCTTCTGGGAAAATATCCAGAAGGGGACTAGCTGGGTTGAGTGGGATCTCTAGTCCTAGTTTACTGAGGAATCTCTAAACAGATTTCCACAGTGGTTTAACCAGTCTATGCTCCCACTAGCAGTGGAGAAGGGTTCCTTTATCTGCACAGCCTTGCCAAAATTTGTTATTGGTTGATTTCTTAATGGTAACCATTCTTACTGGAATGTGATTGAATCTCAGTGTCATTTTAATTTGTGTTTCTTGAATGACTAATGATGTTGAACATTTTCTCATATATTTATTTGCCATTTATATTTTTTTATCTGAGAAGTGTGCATTCATCTCAGATGCCCATTTTTGGACTGGGTCTTTGAATTTTGGGGGGCTGATATTTTTTAATTCTTTATATGTTCTAGATAGAAGTCCTTTGTCTGAGAGATAGTCAGCTAAAATTTTTCCCCAATTGGTGGGTTTTCTTTTTACTCTGCTGCTGATTTCTTCAGATGTGCAAAAACTTTTCAATAAGATGAGATCCCAGTTGTTAATTCTTTGAAGTATTTCCCATGCAGTTTGGTTTTTGTTCATGAACTCTCTACCTAACCCTATGTCTTCAAGTGTTTTACCTGCTTTCTCTTCTAGTAGATTTAGTGTTGCTGTTTTAATATTTAGATCTGTGATCTGCTTTCACTTGAGTTTGGTGCATGGGTGATAGACATGGGTCTATTTTCAGTCTTTGGCCTGTGGTCAGTCAGTTTTTCCAGCATCACTTATTAAGGAGGCTATCTTTCTTCCAGTGAGTTTGTTTGACTCCTTTGTCAAAGATCAAGTGGCTGAGTGTGTTTGTGGTTGTGGCTGTTTCTTTTAGTGTGTTCCATTGCTCCTCAGGTCTGTTTTTTTAGCCAGTACCATGTTGATTTTATCACAGTAGCTTCGTAATATAATTTCAGGTCAGGCATTTTGATGCTACTTGACTTCTCTTTGTTGCCCAGGATTGCTTTGGCTATTCTGCGTCTCTTCTGTCTCCAGATGAATTTTAGGAATGTTTTCTCTAGATCTCAGAGGTATGCTAATGATATTTTAATTGGAGTTGTATTGAATCTGCACAATAATTTTGGTAGTATGACCATTTTCACAATGTTGGTTCTTCCTATCCATGAGCAAGGAATATCTTTCCAAATATATGTTCTTTTTATTATTTTTAAATGTTAAATCTTGTGTCACATAGAAGATATTTGATAGCCCAATTTTGGTTTTATTTTAATCTCTATATTGTGGTAGGCAAGTTTGAAATGAGAAGTTTGTTCCACAGCAAATTGACTGCATCACCACTGTGATGGATCCCCATACTGAACTACATGGTGCTTGGGCTTTTGGTATAGAAATATAGTTAAGACACACTGTGAGGGCAGGAAGCACACTCATCTCCAGTGGAGAAGCTTCTCCAGTGTGTTCGTTGGGGTCACACTCTGCAGTCAGGCTGAAGCTAGGGCTATGGAAATTTCCATCAGCTGCGTGACAAATAACTGTCAACAGTGCTCTGCATCATAAAATTTACTTTCTGATGCTGCTTCACTTGGGGAAATGTACATCCTCAAACTGAGACTTAGCATTGTTATTTTGTCACCCTTTTGCATTCATCAGGAGATTCAGTTTGCATCTGGGATGTGATTTATTTCTCCTCTGGGTTCATCAAAATGGAGCAGTAATCACCGTCACTGAGGCATCAGGTAACAGGTGATTGATGTCCACCGGGAGGAGGCATTCTGTCACTCCAGTCCTGATATAGTCCCTGTGCTCACATGCAGCCATTCCTGGAGACTCACTGACCCAGGGAAGCTGGCTGCCCTGAGAGAGGATCCCGCACACTCAGCTTTGTGAGTGAGAGGGAGGTACAAGGTCGTCTTCAATGTTCCCATTTCTCAGTCTATTCTTCCTTGGACTTTCTGGGTTTCAGATTTATCATTCTAGTATTTCTTTCTGTATTAATGTTCCTATAAATTTTTCTCTTTTTTAATTGATATTATTTCTCTTTTGTTTGTTTTATTTTCATTCTTTTAATTCTTTTAGTATTAATACCTGTTGTAGTTGTCCAAATCTGTCATTGTTCTCAGTCGAGTTTTGTTTAAATCATACCACACATCCTTGGATGTACATTGGCCTTTTAATTTATTATTAACATTTTTAAAATTTGTTTGATACCATGTAAACAGTTACATTTGTAATATTGTACAATTTTGTTTATATTCTCCTCTTAATTTCCAATGTTTAGTCAATATTTATTTATGATTAAAATACTTTACATTCAATATCATTTTATTTCCAAATAGTCTCATCTCTGTATAATAAATCATAATTATATATTATTTACTTTCCTGTCTCTCATCATCTATTAGCCTATTGATGCATCATCTGTCTCTATATCTATACCTATTTCAGATTAGATCAGGGTCATTCAGCGTGTTCTGGCCATAGACTCTATGACTATTTCAAATTAGTGGACATGTTTTATTTACAATTCTCCAGGCATAGGGGCTGGGGATTTAGCTCAGCGGCAAAGCGCCTGCCTGGCAAGCGCAAGGTTGTGAGTTCGGTTCCCAGTACCGGAGAAAAACCAAACAATTCTCCAGGCATAATTATTCTACTTTAGGCCATCCACTTTCACTGGAGTCTTCATACGTTTTTATCATACATTAATTCTGCAGCTGACCTTACCTAGCCATACTTAAGTTGTGTCATTCTTTCTCATTTTATTATATTTGGTTACTGGATGTTAATGTCATATAATGGTGGGATTTTTTGAGGGAAGTGTGGTACATGCAGTTAACATATTCCCAACTCCATTTTTTCCTTTTCCTGGTTATTCCTTCTTACAAATGCTGTCATTTTTGAATGATAACTTGAAACTAGTTTTATGATGAAATAAAGATAGCCAAATGTGTATCATATGGACCTTGCTCCCTATTACCTTACAACTTCTGGAAAAATCCAGTGATTTTGTAGTTTTCCTTCATAAAATTTAGTACATGGTAAGGGTGCCATTACTTTCTTCCAATTACTTTAAATTTTACTTTTGTTATTGATAGGAAAGTCCATCTAAAATCATGAGAAGAGACATAAAGATAACATATATCTTTGCTTATATCATTTTTTCCAAAATCAAGGAATTCTTTCAACATTTAAGCACAAATAAGATGATATTTAAGTTTTTGATATTATATCAGAATAACAAATCATTTTATTTATACATACAAAATTCATTCGCACATATGTTCTATTTTGTCATGTACGCTGTATCTATTGCGGTGTTTATATATATATATATTTGCAGGTTATAATGTTAAACCCACTTGCACCTTTGGATATTCCCTTTCTCTGTTGCTTTAATCGTGCATTGTTTGGGTTCAGTTTTATAAATATTTCTGGCAGATTATTTTGTTTTTAGATATGTAAATAGATATTCTTGTCATCATACTTTTCAAACTATATGATCTTTTCCTACCAGTGTCATGGAAGTCTCAAAATGTAATAAAATGAACATTCTTTTCCTACTTATAGGAAATATTTGTAGATTTTTTTGTATTTGGTTTATTTTTCATACTTCATTATTGAATTGTTCTTTGTGATTTCTTATTTAGTATTTGCCCACTATTCAATTTTACCCTGTGCAACATTTTGCAGTTATGGCTTTCTATCATTCTAAATTATTTCATGGTTTTAAGATTTTACAATCTTTTCACAGTTACATAGTCTAGGAATTTGTGCAAATCCCTCAATCTTGCAACATTTATTTATTTTTTATTATTTTAAGAAATAAAAGAAGGAAAACATATTAACAAACAGACATCCAATTACAAAATAACATGAGAACAATACAAACAAAACAGTTACAGACAGAGCTGTAGAAAATTAACAATTGTTGTTGTATTACTTATTGATATCTTCACAGTGGTTTCTCAGGAAAACAAATAGAGACATACAAGATTGATCAAATAAGTAATCATTAACTGTTCCTTTCTGTAGAGCAATAAAAGACAGTATTACAACTATGTTAGCTATCCTGTGTATACATACTGACATAATTTCCCTTCTTTCCCTTCTCATTTCCCACACCCCTGTTACCCTTTACTTTTGAGCATTTTCCTTTTGTTTCACAGTGTCTATCATACCTCCTAGTTTTTATTCACTCTTTCAGGTCTTACATTAGTAAGACAATATGATGCTTACACATGCAGGTCTGATTTATTTCACTTATGAATATGGTCTGTAGTTCTGACCATTTCCCTATAAAAGCCTCGAGTTTACCTTTCTGTATAGCTGAGTAATATTCCATTATATAAAAGTACCACAATTTTTTTATCCAATCTTTTGTGGATGGACATTTGGGATGCTTCCACAGTTTAGCAATTGCTACAGCATTTAAAAGCAGATTGTGACATTACCATAATTTAAAAATATTTTCAGGTCTGTATTGTGAACTCTAGTATTTTAACACATATTAATCCTTGCCTTATTGGGTGGGTCTCATGGAGGTTTTGAAATGCATTCTTCTTCTGAACCTATTTTTTCTGTTTTCTTTCTATTTAGATTATCATTTTACTCTCCTTTAGTCTATATCAATTTTATTTATTCTTTCTAGAATTAATTTTGCTGTTTTTCTAAGAATAGTTTCTTCAAATGTTTTCATCCAGTCTTCATGTTTATATAGGTTTTTCACTCTTTTCATTACTACAAAGTCCTTTTGTTTTGAGCATACTGAGAAATCTTTTGGGTATAACTCACAGTCTTATGTTAAGATTGATTGTCCTGTTAAATGTGCTATTAAACTCTACTGACTCTCACCTCCATGTTGATTGTATGGCCAGATTTTCTACTCAGCTAATATATTCTTGAGAAAGAAGGATATGTTTGTGTGGTGTTTCTATGGCAGTTTCGTCAACAGTGTGGATAGAAGAAGGCAAATTTTTAATATTCTGACTGACAGTGGTCTGAGTGCTGTGATTGTTAAACTAGTTGGAGTAAAATCTCCCAATACAATGGTGGAATTATCTTTTTGTAATATATATGAATTTGCATCACATATATAGAGCTCATAAATATTTGAATAATTAAATTTTACTATAAATACAATAACTTTTAACATTTTGTACTTTTGCTCCCTTACAGTTTGTTTAGTGTGATATAATTGAAGGTGAAGAGCATTCTGTTGATTTTTACATTTATGTCTTTAATCCTATTTTTTGTTGTTGTTGTTGTTGTTGTTGTTGTTTTTTCTGGTACCAGGAATCGAACTCATGACCTGGCACTTGCCATGCAGGCGCTGTGCCGCTGAGCTAAATCCCCAGCCCCCTTTAATCCTATTTGAATAAATTTTATTTACCACATTTCACAAAGATCTGAAGTCACCTTTCCTGTATGAATATCCAGCTTCCCCTTAACCACTAATTGCATTCTTCAACCCTTCTCATGTTTATCAACTATAAGTGTTTAGTTTTATGTCATAAATTGTTTTCCTTTTCTTTTAGCCAAAGAGTATTCTCATGCCATCATTATACTGATTAACTTTCTATTTCAGTTTCAATTCAAGAATCTAATAATCCTGTGTTTGGCTTTCCAACTCAAAATTGTTTGGCTATTTAGTATGTTGTGTACTCCCATATGAATTTTATGATTTGGCTTTCTTTTTTATAATTGTTAATTAATTTTATTGGTACACTTTAGGTATACATAATGATCCTATACATCATATATTTTGATGCCTCTTTTTTCCCAATCACCTCTCCTCCACTCAGCCCCTCTTCCCTGTGGTAGCCTGTGTGGCTAACCATGGTCCCAGGGAAAAACAGCAGTGGGATGAGGAAAATATAGACAAGAAACAAAGCTGAGATCAGGTGGAAGTCCTCTCTCTCCTGATGGGAGGAGAAGAACTGGACAACAGTAGGGGTATTTATTTATACTTTTGACAAAGTTAGTATCGTGAAACACAGGATTGCCTAGTGACTAATGACTGGAATTATCTCAGGCAGGATGTTTTTCTCAGGGCCACAGTATTTCCAGCTTCAGCAGCTCCCCACATCTCCTTCTTCACTGTTTTGTAGTGTAAGTGATAGGTTTTCAGTTGAAGTTGAAGAAGCTGTGTGTGGAGGACTCTGTAGAAGTCCTTCTCATTCTTGAACTCTGAGTGAACTTATCTCCACTCTGAGTGAACTTATTTATTTAGGCTAAAGATTTTCAGTCCAAAGAATTTTGGTACCTGAATTCAGCAAGTTATCTGTATACAGTCCAATAATCTGTAACAGTAGTTAGTGAGTTACCAGTACAGCTGGCAATTGTCAGAAGTTATGAATGCTTTGAACATTTTACAGCTATGGCATTGTTTTCTACATCTTGAGCTTATAATTTTCTGCTGGGTGTTTAAGATCAAGTTAAGGTGAAACCTGTATTAGTCAATTTTTTGCTATCTGTCAAGGTTAGTTAAGTCTCCTCAGGAATTACCCTAGAACCAAGTACAGCACCTCTTAATTATTCTGTCAGTGTCAGCCATCTGGATGAGTCACAGCCATTGCTTGACCAAGTTGATTTCTGTGAAAGCTTGATAGATTTTTTTCTCTTCTGATGACTCTCCTTAGGCACACTATAGCTCGCTGAATCACTTTCCTCTGTGGTCCTAATAATCTTGATCAGAAAATCAGGGACTCTACCAAGTTATATCATGTTGAAGCAGAGTTTCTCTTAAGTTCTGGGTCCTCACTGACCTAGGAGGGCTAGAGCCAAAATATTGCTGATCTCTTAACCCATTTATCTCTAATTTTTTGGTCTCGAAATCTCAGCTGTTAAACATCCAGAGGAGAAAATTAATGACATTGCATTGTAATGGAGGTGGTAAGCTTAATATAACTCTTACCTGAATATCAACTACCTGAGAAAATAAAATGGAACCATTATTTTCTAACAACCATGGATATTCTAATATTTAAATCCCTACAGAATATTAACAGACAACAGTTACATATTTCTACATAGAAATTTAGAAATCAAAACTATACATAACACTGCAGCATGGCAATCATGATGACATTTTGTAACATCCATAATTTTTCATTTTTGCATAACATAACCCTTTTAACCAACTCATCTCTATCTGATATATAAGAAGCTTTTACCTAATTTGTGTTCCTTTAATGGTATGTACATCGCAAGTTTTTTTGTTAAAGGCAGAGGTCTGAATCTGAAACAACAGTCTTAGTACCATAAGCAATCTTTGTTTTACACTTTAGAGGACCTGTACATCTGAAGTCATGAATACATTTAATACACTATGAGATTAACAATACTGAATTATCATACACATGTGAAAACCATAATTTCTAAATTTTTTTAATTTTAAAGATAAAAGAATGAAAACATCTTAGCTGACACAGACATTTTCAAAATAACGCAAAAACAATACAAGCAATACATATTTTCAGACAAGGTGATAGGAAATTAACAAGTGTGTTTGTATTACATAGTGATATGTTCAAATTAGTTACTCAGATAAACAAACTTAGGCATGTGAGATTGATTAAACTATTAAACATTAACTGTTCCTTTCAATGAAGTAATAGAAATCAGTAGTATAACTATCTTAGCTATCCTATATATATTCCTATATACATATTTTCACCTTCTTTCTTTCCTCTTTTTTCTCATCCCTGTTGTTCTTTATTTATGAACAGTTTTCTTAAATTTCACAATATCTATCATACCTTCTAGATTTTATTCACTCTTTCATGTTCTTACACTAATGAGACAATATGATGTTTACACATGAGGGTCTGATTTATTTCACTTATGAGTACGGTCTGTAGTTGTGACCTTTTACCTATAAAAGCCCTGAGTTTATCTTCCTTTATAGCTGAGTAATAAGCTGAGTAATATTCCATCACATAAAAATACCACAACTTTAGTTTTTCCATTCCTCAGTTGATGGGCATTTGGTTTGCTTCCGTGATATAGCAATTACAAATTGCACTCCTACAAACATGGGTGCATGTATATTGTTGTGATATGATGTTTTCAGTTCTTCTGGAAAACTACCCAGAAGGGAAACAGCTGGGTTGAATGGGCCTCTAATTGTAGTTTACTGAGGAATCTCCAAACTGATTTCCACAGTGATTTCACCAGTCTACACTCCCACCAGCAGTGGAGACGTGTTCTTTTTTCCACACAGCCCATCCAGTATTTGTTATTGATTGATTTTTTAATGATAGCCCTTCTTTCTAGGGTGAGATGGAACTCAGTGTTGTTTTAATTTGCATTTCTCAAATGACTAACTATATTGAATATTTTTTCATGTATTTATTTGCCACTTGTATTTCTTTATCTGAGAAATGTGTATTCATCTCAGATGTCCATTTTTGGATTGGGCCTTTGAATGTGGAGGGACTGATTTTTTAAAATATTCTTTATATGTTTTAGATAGAAGTCCTTTGTCTGAGGGACAGTTGGCTAAAATTTTACCACAATTTGTAGGTTTTCTTTTTATTCTGCTAGTGATTTCTTTAGATGTACAAAAACTTTTCAATAAGATGAGATCCAAGGTGTTGATTCTTTGCACAATTTCCCATGCAGTTTGACTTCTGTTCATATACTCTGCCTACCCCTATGTCTTCAATATTTTTATCTGCTTTCTCTTCCAGTAGATTTAGTGTTTCTGTTTTAATATTTAGATCTGTGATCCATTTTAACTTGTGTTTTGTGCATGGTGATAGACATGGTTCTAGTTTTGGTCTTCAGCATGTGGCCAGCCAGTTTTCCATCACCATTTATTAAAGAGGCTATCGTTTTTCTACTGAACTTGTTTGGACTCTCTATCAAAGATAAGGTGACTGAGTGCATTTGTGGTTGTATCTGCATCTTCCAGTTTGTTTCCTTGACCCTCAGGTCTGTTTTTGAGTCAGTACCATGTTGATTTTATCACAGTGTCTTTGGAGTATAATTTCAAGTCAGGGAATTTGATGCTACCTGGCTTTCTTTGTTGCCCAGGTTTGCTTTGGCTATTCTGGGTCTCTTTTGTTTTGAGATGAATTTTAGGAATGTTTTCTCTAGATCTGTGAGGTATGCTAATGGTATTTTAAGTGGCTCTGCAATGAATCTGTACAACAATTTTGGTAGTATGGCCATTTTCACAATGCTGGTTCTTCCTATCCATGAGCAAGGAACATCTTTCCATTTTCTGAAATCCTCTTTGATATCTTTCTTCAGAGTACTGTAGTTTTCACTGTATAGATCTTTTACTTCTTTTGTTAGATTGATTCCTAAATATTTCAGTTTTTTGGATGCTATGGTGAAAGGTATGGCTTCCTTAATTTCTCTCTTAGTGTGTTTGTTGTTTCTGTATAGGAATGCAATTGAGTTTTCAGTGTTGGTTTTGTATCCACCTACATTACTGAATTTGTTGATCAATGCTAGGAGTCTTTTGGTGGAGTTTTTGGGGTCTTTCATGCAGAGTATCATGTCATCTGTGAATAATGATAATTCCACTTCTTCCTTTCCTATCTTTATTCCTTTTATTTCTCTGCCTTATCTAATTGTTCTGGCTAATTCTTTCAGAACTATGTTGAATAGGAGTGGTGACAGTGGACATCCTAGTCTTGTTTCTGATTTTAAAGTGAAAACTTTTAGTTTTTCTCCATTTAATATGATGTTGGCTGTGGTTTGTCATAGATGGTTTTGATCAGATTGAGGTAAAGACCATCCATTCTATATTCTGTAGGTTTTTTTTTTTTTGTCATGAATGAGTGTTGGACTTTGTCTAAAGCTTTTTCTGCATCTATGGAGATGATCGTGTGGTTTTTGTTTTTGGCTCCATTGATGTGGTGTATTACATTTATTGATTTGCGTATGATGAGCCATCCCCCCACCCCTGGAAGGATGTGGTATGAATCCAAATTGGTCATGGTGTATGATTTTCTTGATTATTTGCTGCATTCTATTTGCTAGTATTTTGTGAGTATCTTTGCATCTATGTTCATTAGGGAGATTGGTCTGTAGTTCTCTTATTTGGTTGGGTTTTTTTCTGGTTTTGCTGGTTTTCTCTCTCTTTTTTTTGTACTGGGAATTGAACTCGTGACCTTACACTTGCTGGGCAGGGGCTGTGCCACTGAGCTAAATCTCTAGCCCTTTTTCTGGTTTTGGTATCCATATAATACTTGTCTTCAGCAATGAGTTAGGGAGAATTGTTTCCTTTTCAATTTCATTGAAGAGTTTGTAAAGTATTGGCATTAAATCTCTGAATTTCTTGTTGAATTCCATTGTGAATCCATCAGGACCTGGGCTTTTCTTTGTTAGTAAGGTTGTTTTTTTTTTTTTTTTTTTTTTTTTTTTTTTTTTTTTGAGACAGTGTCTTGCTATGTAGTTCAGGCTGGCCTTGAGCTCACTTTGTAGCCCAGGCTGCCCTTGAACTTGCAATGACCCTCCTGCCTCTGCCTCCTGAGTGCTGGGATTACAGGCATGCACCACCATGCCCAGCACTGCTGGTAAGTTTTTATTCTGGTTTTCAATATCATAAATTGATATTGGGTTATTCAGGATTTTTATATCTTCTTGATTCAACTTTGGTAATTTGTACATATCTAGGATTTTTGTAGTAGGTATTGATGATCTTTTGAATTTCTATAGGATCTGTAGTGATTTCACCCTTTTCACTTCTTATTGCATGAACTTGAGATTTTTCTTTTCTTTTTTTATAAGGTTGGCTAGTGGCTTATCAGTTTTTTTATTCTTTCAAAGAACCAACTCTTTGATTCATTAATTTTTTGTAGTGTTTTCTTCATCTCAATTGCATTAGTTTCTGCCCGATTTTTATAATTTCCTCCCTTCTTTGGGCTTTGGGTTTCATCTGTTCTTTTTCTAAAAGTTTGAGGTACAGAATTATTCCATTGATTTGTTCTTTTTCTGTTTTCCTGATATTGTGAATTCACCGCTATAAACTTCTCTCTGAGAACTGCTTTCAATGCATCCCACAGATTCCAGTAAGTTTTATTTACATTTTTGTTTGTAGGTACAGTTTAATTTCTTTGTTAATTTCTTGTGTGACCCATTGGTTCTTCCAGAGGTTGTTATTTAATTTACATTTGTTTATGGAGTTTTTTGGGTTCCTTTTGTGACTAATTTCCAATTTCACTGCACGGTGGTCAGATAATATGCATGGGATAATTTCATTGTTTTGGATGCTATGTGAAAGGTATTGTTTTCTTAATTTGCCTCTCAGTATGTTTTTTTTTTTTAATGTATAGGAATGCTACTGATCTTTGAGTGTTGAGTTTGTATCTAGCTATGTGACTGAGTTTGGTTTTTAAATTTAGAAGTCTTTAAAAAGAAGGAGTCTTTTGGCAGAGTTTTTGGGATATTCTATGTAGTCTGTTATGTCATCTGTAAATAAAGATAATTTAACTTGTTCCTTTCCTATCCTTATTCCTTTTATTTGTTTCTCTTTTCTAATTGGTCTGGCTAATATTTCCAGAGCTATATTAGGTGTGAGTGGAGATAGTGGAATCCTTGTCTTGTTAGTGATTTAAGAGTGAAAATTTTCAGTTTTTGACAATTTAGTATGATATTGGCTGGTGGTTTGTCAGAGATGCTTTTTATCAGATTGAGATAAAGACAATCTATTCCAGTTTTCTGGGGTGTTTTTATCATCAATATGTATTGGGCTTTGGAAAATGCTTTGTCTGCATCCATAGAGATGATCATGTGATTTTTTGGCTTTGACACTGTTGTCATGATATACTTCCTTTATTGATTGGCATATGTAGAAACATCCCTGCATCCCTGGGATGAATCCTACTTGGTTATGGTGTATAATCTTGATGATTTGCTACATTCTGTTTTCCAGTATCTTATTGAGGATTTTTGCATCTATGTCCATTAGGAAGATTGTCCTGTAGTTCTCTTTTTGGTTTGTGTCCTGTTCTTATTTTGGTATGAGGGTAATACTTGCTTCCAGGAATGAATTTAAGAGTATTGTTTCTCTTTCAATTTCATTACAGAGCTGGAGGGGTAATGGCAGTTCATCTTTTCTATATTTCTTGTAGAATTCACAGTGACTCCATGAGGAGCTGGAATTTTCTTTGTTGGGAAATTTTTAATTAAATTTTTTATTTCATTAGCTGATACCGGGTTGTTCATATTTTTTATTATCTCGATTCAATTTTGTCAATTCAAATGTATCTAGAAATCTTTCCATTTCTTCTGTTTTCTATTTTATTAGGGTACAGATCCTTGAAGTAGGTACTGACGATCTTCTGGATTTCTGTAGGATCCATTGCAATTTCATCCTTTTCATATCTAATTGTATGAAAGTGAGTCTTTTTTTCCCCCTCTTTTTTATAAGGTTGGTGAAGAGCTTACCAATTTTTTTAATCTTTCAAATCCACTTTTCAATTTATTAATTCCTTATATTGCTTTCTTAGTCTCAATTGCATTATTTTCTGTTCTAATCTTTATAATTTCCTCTCATACAAGATTTGCATTTGACTTGTTCTTTTTTTCTACAGGATTGAGGTTCAATATTAGGATGTTTATTTCAGCTCATTCTGTTTTTCTAATGTGAAAATTCACTGCTATAAATTTTCCTCTTAAGACTGCTATCATTGCATCCCATAAGTTCCTGCACGTTGTCTCAGCATTATCATTTAATTATACATACTGTTTAATTTCTTGTCTAGTTTCATCTGTGACCCATTGGTTGTTCAGGACTGCGTTATTTAATTTCTAGGTGTTTGTGTAGTTTTTGTGCTTTTTTTTTGCTGTTGCTTTCCAATTTCATTGCAGTTTGGTCTGTAATAACCATGTGATAATTTCAATTCATTTGCATTTACTTAAGCACGTTCTATGGGGTATTATGTGCTATATTTTGGAGAATGTCCCATGTGCAGCTGAGAAGAATGTTTATTCTGATGTTGTGGGGTGGAACATTCTGTAGACGACTACAAAGTCCATTCATTCATAGGTTTGGTTTAGTTATGATATTTCTTTGTGGGTTTTTTGTCTTGTTGATCTGTCTATTGTAAAAGTGGGTTTTTAAGGTACCCTATTATAATTGTGTTAGTGATTATTTGATGTTTTCATGCCATCAGTATTTGTTTTATGCAGGTGGGTGCCCTGGTATTTGGTGCATATACATTTGTGATCATTATGTCTTCTTCTTGGAATTTTCCCTCAACAAGTATTTAGTGACCTTCTTTGTTTCTTTTGATCCATCTGTTTTGCAGTTCACATTGTCTGAGAATACAATAGTCATCTCTGATTGTTTCCTGGGCTCCTGTCCCATGGAGTATTGTTTTCCTTTCTTTGACTTTTAGACTATGGATATATTTTTGAGATAAATGTGTTCCTTGAATGCAGCATATTGTTGGATCTTGCTTCTTGATCCCTTCTGCAAATCTATTTCTTTTTATGGGTAAATTGAGACCTTTTACATTGATGATTATAACTTATGTGCAATGGCTTATCCCCATCATATTATTTTCCTGTTGTTAACACCATGTCTTTCCCCACTTTAATTGCTTGACCTACCTGGTGGTTTCTTTATATTAGTATTCCTAGAACTGTGGTCCTCTTATATCTTTGTAAAATATCCACATTGTATTTTGGTTGTGTGTGTGTGTGTGTATGTGTGTGTGTGTGTGTTTTGGTACTTGGGACCTCACACTTACTGAGATATAGCCTTGGCCTTCTTCACTGTATTTTGGAGAGCTAGTTTGATGGTCATGAATTTCTTCCTTTGTTATTTGTCATGGAAGTATCTTATTTCTCCAGCGATTTAGAAAGTAGTTTTTTGGGGGAACATCAATCTTGGTTAGAGGCTGTTTTCTTTTGGGGTATGAAACACTTCCCTCCAAGATCTCTCTGACTTGGATGTGCAACACTTGATGAACTCACATGTCATCCTTGTGCAGTAGCCATAATAACCTGTATATGATTTCAATTTTAGTACACGTGCTGCCAAAACCAGCACTATATCACCTCTTTTATTTCTGATATTCTTTATTTTACTCCTACCTCTTTTATCCTGCTTCATCTTGCTAAAGGGTTTTAACTGTCTTATCTTTCCTGGATTTTTTATTATTTTAAATTCATTTTTTAGTTCATGCTTGCATTTCTTACTGGGATTCGATACAGATATATAGCACAGTTTAATCACATTTATCGTCCCTTTCTCTCTCTTCCCTTAATATCTCGATCCCCTTAACATTTGAGAAATATCCATCTGGCTTCTTCTTTTATCTTTGTTTTATTTTTCCCTTTTTTGTATTTTGGCCTCTCACATAAAAGATGCAGTATTTAAACTGGTGTGTCTCTTAGTTCACTTAACATTATGGTTCCAAGGTGCATTAATGTCATATAAAGAGTCAAGTCTATTTTCTTATGCACAGTAGTTTTCTATGATGAGTAAATACCAAACTTTCTTTACCCATTCATCTGTTGTATAGACATATAGGCTGCTCCAAGTTTTAGCTATAATCAGAATATGTAACAAACAAAACATGAGACTGCCCTAGGATAAAAAGCAGAATCCTTTGTTTTTCCATCAATGTATATTTCTCTTGCTATTATGCTAGCTCTCTCTCTTCTCTCTCCCTCTCTCCCTATTCTGCCTGTATCTTAGAGTTTGACGTGCTCTTATTTTGCTTTATATACTTAACAACTATTTAACAAGTCGTAAATTATGACAAATTTCATATAACAGAATGTAATCTACAACATATTAAGATACCATAATAGGAATGAACAGCTCAAAAATACAATGATGGAACCTAATATTCATTTTGTAGAACCAGTTTTTTTCCGATTTCTGTTCTCTGGGGGACAGTTGCACCTTAACATTTGGAAATGTGATTTCATTATACTAATTAGTTAATAAAAAAAAATACTGACAAGTGGTCAGTACAGCTTGACATGACCACAGTGGTTTTGGCCATGCAGAAAATTTTCTCTGCCAGGTGATCATGGCACATGAGGAACATTTTTGGAAAGACAAAGTCATTAGAGGTCAAAAGTTTTCTACTTCTATGAATACCTGGACTGTTTTTGAACTGATATTTTGTTTCATCATAATGTTTTAGCAAGCCCACATACATTCTGGAGGTCTCAGGTGTGTTGGTGATACGCTTGTGTGCAGCCTACTCTTGTGTGGTTTGCGTATATATCAATTACTTTGTCTCCAATTGCAGGGACCTTCCTGTCTTCCTGCTACTCAAGACACCCTCCTACCTTGAAGTACCTAAAAAGTTGTGCTTTGCACACACTTTGATCTCTCTGCTTTATCTCTGCTCTCTTCAGCATGGTCTTCATTTGCTGGTCAGATTCAATATGCAGTGATTTCCAAAACTAATGATGAAAGAGTTTGGTTTCCTGAGGGCGAGAATGGGAAACAAGGAGTGTTGACAACTCGACAAAGAATTCTGACTACAGAAAGATGATGCAAAGCCACCTCTTAGTGAAAACTGAGAGGACACAAATGTGAACCTAAAACAGTCACACCACATAATAAAGAGAAGATGAGTTTTCAAAACTGAGGAAGAATCATCACTTATACAGTTACTACAAATTCAAGGAATTTTACTGATAATACCAAATTACAAGTTTTCTATGAGGAATAAATGATGTTATGCAGGAATCACACCCTTATATTGCATGTGTTCAACAAATAATTTCAATATTGCTGCATGTCACTAAATGATGTGAATATATTTGTTATATAATAGGTATGGAAGTTAAAATATAATGTTGTGGTGAAACACAGAAAATACTTCATGGTTAGTTTAGAATACTTTCTTGGCATTTTTCACTGTAAGGGGAACATATAGAATTCCACAAAATCACAAAAAGTGTTAGAAGCTGACATTTCATGTGAAAAAAGCCTTGTTTAATGAAAGAATGATAGAAAAGAAAATTCCTCCAAAATCCAATGGAGAGATGAAATCCTGATCTTAGGAATTTCAGTGTCAATCTTAGTGGAATTTGTATCATTCCTCTTCTGACTGTACTTAAGAATTTAGTCAATCTCTTTCTACCAAGATCATAATAAATTATTCAGACAAAGTGTAGATTTTACATCTGTTGATATCAAAACTTGAACAAAATAGTTAGCCTGGGTTTTTGATTCATGGTATCAGTGTCAATTTCTTGTTGTATCAGTTGCTTTGTGGAATATTTACCTCTGGGATATTTAATTGGCATTTTTGCCTCTAATCTCTGCTATAACAGTAATTTTACAACAAGTTGTAAGAAGCAAATACGTTTCAAAACGTCACTGTTTGATCTGTGGGTTAGGATGATAGGTAACATTTCCCCTTCTGAACCCCACTTTTAGATCAGTATTTAATGATTATTGAGTTGGAAGCATTCAGTGTTAATCAAAATTGAAAAAAGGTGAAGTATGCATTTTACTTTCTATGTGTTCTAAAAATAATTCTCTTTAGAGAGCTTAGAATATTGAAATGGATTTACAGATAAATACATTTTGACACTCTGAAGAGAAATTCCTTTAAACAGGCAAATTTGCCTTCACGTGGCCAAGAGGTCCTCCTTTTAGTAGTCAAGAATGGAGGGTGTGACCATGGAGTCCTCTCTGTCCCTAAAACCTAGTTCTGTACTATAAGGTTCTCAAGAATCACTGGAGAGCCAGTTGCTGGCAGAGCCTCATCTTCCTGTGAAGTTGGACATATCACCATCTCTCAAATCTTGAGCTATTTTGTATATAATTCCCCATGAACACCATTTTGATTTGTAAAAAAATTTTGGTATATGCTTGCAATGCATAACAATTATTTTACATTTGGGACATTGGCATATATACATATTGCACCTTGATCATTTTCATTTCCATTCTCCCTCCTCCCCTATCTCCCTTTTCACTAATTCCCCTCCAATCTACACAAAGTCTACCTCCCTGCTTCTCACTATCTCTTTTTATTTTGGACAAGTGAATTTTAAAAATAATTTTACAAAATCCCTCAGTTTTTCTTTTAGGTTTGACTCATCAATTAAACTATCAAAAGGTTATTTATAAAATGTCCCACAATGCAGTGTTTTTTGGTTTTTTCCTTATATTTCAGACCTGTATTGGTGTCATGGCAAACTCGTTACTGTTTGTGGCATTTATGTACACCTTCTTAACTCAACCTAATCTTACAAGGCCCATAGATTTCATTATGATTCACCTGACAGTGGTCAATAATTTGACTGTCATAGTCACACTGATACCATATATTAAGGCATCCTTTGGAGTGAGACAGTTTTTGGATGATACAGGCTGTCAGGTAATGTTGTATGCATACAGAGTTACCCGGGGTGTTTCCATCTGTACTACCTCACTTGTGAGTACATTTCAAGCCATCACTATCAGTCCCATTAATTCTAAGTGGGCATGGTTTAAGTCTAAACTCTCTACAATGATTAAACCTTCTTTGCTTGCCTTCTGGATCATCAATTTGCTCATTTATATTCGTGTTATTGAAACAATAAGAGCAACTGGAAATTTTTCTCTTGTTGGTCATGGGTATTCTCATGCATATTGCCAAACTGAACCGATGACACCTACCCAATTGTGGTCATATATAAGCATCATATTGACCCATGATCTCGTGTTTTTGATGCTCATGCTGTCAACCAGCCTCTACATGGTGAGTCTCCTCTACAGACACCACAGGAGAGTCCTGTATATTCGTAGCACCTCTTCACAGACGTCAATAGAAACCAAAGCAACTCGAAACATTCTTTTACTGGTGAGTTGCTTTGTTTTCTTCTATTGCTCAAACAACTTTGTCACTTTATATTCCATTTCTACACACAAGAAAATTCCCGCTTTAGAGGGAGTTAATGCAGTGCTAGCATCATGTTATCCAACTATCTGTCCTTTGTTTTTGATGAAAAATAATCAATTATTTTCCAAATTTTTCTTTTTTACAGTGTTGAGGTTTATCTGTCCTCAAACTGTTTTCAGTGGCTAAGCTGATACCATACATATTTTATTTTTTGCAACATAGGAATATCTCCATTGATTCATATAAAAGAAAAACTATGTGCCACTGGAATATGGCTGTGTTTTGAATTTTGACATAGAAAAAATTGAAGGAATACCCAGAAATAGGTCTTACTTTATATAAATATAAATGTATACCATGTGCATTTTCAAATATTGAAGAGTAATATTTTTAGAAAAATAACTACTTCTGCTTTCTATTAACATTATTTTATCTGAGCTTTTCTTTTCCCAGGAATGACCTCATTCAAAATTTCGTTTGGGAATTATGTTATGTTTGTGGTAAATTGCAGCAGACTAAGGAACTGCATTTATGCTTTCCACAAATATACCCTGTTCACCTTACATACCCCAGGCACTAGTTTAGAGGTTGCAGACAAATGTGTGCTTGAAAAATACAGCATAATGGTAAAGGGTATGTACAGAATGTAATGGTAAAGTAACTGTAAAATAACATACATATGTAAATACCTGTAAAAATGAATCTAATTGTTAGGTTTAGGAGGAGTGCCAGATTCACTCCATAATATGTAATAAAATAAAATTGTGTTTCTCTTAATGTCTTCATGAATCTATGTCCAGTGACAACCCTACACATGTTATGTTGATAAATTTTTAGACACAGGCTGTAATAATTTCAATTTAAATTGTTTCTTCTCATCAATAATTCTTTTTGAAATGTTAAGGCACTTACCCTATATTGTAGCCATTTATTTAATTATATTTTCCTTGTAGAATTCATTGCATAGCACCATCCCCCCTCATCATTATCTTTCCCCAACATAAAGTCTTCAATCTCTTTTACTGATTATATTATAAAGTGCTGGGGAAACTGATGAGAATCAAGTTTTTTTTTTTTTTTTGGCACTGTGGTTGATATATTCCACCTATGGTCATAAATTCTTGGGCTTTGATAATGGTTATTGGGGGGGAAAACTTGAGGAAGTTGGGGAATAAAAGTAAACTTTATGTGATTTTGTGACAGAAAGGAGTTATCACAACATAGTGATGTGGCAAGTGAATTCATTGAGAATGGCATTCAGAAGAGACTGAAAGAGCAGGAACCAAATGAAGCTTTATTGAGCCAGCTGATGGACAGTTTCTAACCAGAAGACAGAGAAGATGTCCACTCCAATCTGGGTCTCTCCTTCAGTTTAAGTACATTTTAGGTTTCCATAGTACATTTTAGATTTCCATAGTAGCCATTACCTTATTTGGGGGAATCTTACAAGAATGTCACACAATTATCACAAAGCTTACCTTTCCCAGAACTGTCTGACAGCCAGATTCCAGATGACCACTGCAGTTTAACTTTACATCTACTTCCCAATTTGTCCTGTTCGTTCTGTCCCTAATTTATGACTTTGCTGTCCTTTAAGTGGGTTGATAACTAACCAAGTGGAGGGGGTGAAGAGTGGGGCCAACTACAGCTTAAGTGAATTTAAGTGACTTCTCTTAATATGGAGTTAAAAAAGAAAATGGAGTCTCTCTTGCCCCATCAATATGAAATCTATATATTATTCTGAAAAATGGAGAAAATATTTTTGAACCAATAGACAAATAAAAGGAATCCCAAAAAAATAGAGAAATTTGAAAAACCCTAATCATGATATTCAGACTTAAATCAATTCCCATCAAACTACCATTAACACTCTTCCCAGAAGTAGAAAAACTCTCCCAAAATTCTTATGGAATCAGAAGAAAAGAAGAGCACCCATTGTACTTCTGACAACCAGAGAAAAGTGGGAGACATTAACAACATGAATTCTAAACTGTACTACAAAGACCCAGTGGTTGGAAAAAGAAAGCATTGGCATAGAAGGAAAATAAAATATTGAATAAAGGAATATTATTGAAGATGCTGAAACAATTCCAGCTGCCTTTCACTGTTTGATTGCTTTAGAAGTGGGCCCCAAACATATGTTAGATTAAGATTCCCTTTGTGGCAAACTGGAATTTATGGAATTCAATGAAAGCAGTCCTAACAGCAAAATTAATGGTGAATGCTCAGATCAGGAAAACAGAATGAGCTCAAATAAGCGACCTAATGTCGAACCTACGCCTTGTAGAATAAGAAGAACATATCAAGCCCAAGCTTGTACAAGGGAGGAAATTATAAAGATTAGAGCAGAAATTGATGCAATTAAGGCTGAGAAAACAATACAAAGTAAATTAATCAAAGACTTGGTTCTTTGAAAGATTAAATAAAATTGGTGAACTCTTAGCCAACCTTATGAAAAAAAAGGAAAGAAAAGACTCAAGTTCTTGAAATTAGGAATGATAAGGTTTAATTCACAATGGATCTCACAGAAATCCAGAAGGTTATAAATAGCTACCTTGAAAACCTCTATTGTAGTAAGTTTGAAAACACAGAAGAAATGGACAGATTCCTAGATACATATGAATTAATAAAGTTGAATCAAGAAGACATAACAATTCTAAATAACTCAATATCAATCACTGAAATTGAAAATGTAATGAAAAACTTGCCAACAAAGAAAATCCCTGGTCCTGATGGATTCACTGCTGAATTCTACAGGAAATTTAGAGAAGACCTAATACCACTACTTCTCAAACTTTTTAATGAAATTGAAAGGGAAACCATACTTCCAAAGTCATTCCTGGAGGCAAGTATTACCATGATACCAAAACCAGAGAAAGACCCAACCAAAAAAGACAACTACAGGCCAGTCTCCCTTAAGAACACAGATGCAAAAATCCTCAATAAGTTACTAGCAAACAGAATGCAGCAAATCATCAAGAAAGTATATATCATGACCAAGTAGGGCTCATCACAGTAATAGAGAGATGGTTCAAAATATGCAATAAATGTAATACACCATATTAACAGAACCAAATTTAAAAACCTCATGATCCTCTCAATAGATGCAGAAAAAGCATTTGACAGAGTCCAATATCCATTCCTGATAAAAGCCCTATGGAAAATTGGAATAGACAGTCTTTATCTCAATCTGATAAATGCCATCTATGACAAACCAACAGGAATCATCATACTAAATGATCAAAAACTGAATGCTTTCTCACTAAAGTCAGGAAGAAGATACAGATGTCCACTATCAGCATTCCTACTAAATGTAGATCTGGAAACATTAGCTAGAGCAATTAGATAAAAGAAAGAAATAAAACAAATAAAGATGGGAAAGGAAAGAGTTAAATTATTATTATTTGCAGATGACCTAATACTCTACATAGAAGACCCCAAAAATTTTACCAAAAGACTTCTAGATTTAGTAACCAGATTCAGTCACATAGTTGGATACAAAGTCAAAACTCAGAAATCAACAGCCTTCCTGTGCACCAATAAGAAACTTACTGAGAGAGAAATTAGGGAAACCATACCTTTCACAATAGCATTGAAAAAAATTAAGTAAGAAGGAATTGATCTAACAAAGGAAGTAAAATATCTCTAAATTGAAAGCTACAGAACTCTGAAAAAGGCAGTAGAAGAGGATGTCAGAATATCAAAAGATATCTCTTACTCATAGGTAGGATGAACCAACAGTAAAAATGGTCATACTCCCGAAATTGTTACACATATTTAGTGCAATCGCAATCAAAATACCACTAGCATACCTCATAGAACTAGAGAAAACTTTACTAAAATTTATTTGGAAGCAGAAGAGACCTAGAATAGCAAAAACAATTGTGGGAAACAAAAGCAAAGCAGGGGCATCACAATCCCTGACTTGAAATCATACTACAGAGCTACTTCGTTAAAAAAAGAATGGTACTGAGCAAAAAACGGACCTTACGATTGATGGGACAGATTACAAGAGACAGAAACAACTTGAAACACGCTCAACCATCTTATCTTTTTGGGATTTTATCAACTTCCTCAGCTGAATATTGCTCCAGGTCCAAGATGCTCAGGCCTAAACACAATGGCCATAAATAACCATGTAACTTAGCTTGTACTCAATAAATCTCTGGGCATGTGCCCAGTGTTTTTCAGCAACCGTTGGCTGACCCCAACCCTAATTAACATGTTATTGACTGTGCAGGTTTGTTTCCCCTGTGGGCTTTGGATGCCATGACATTTCCTCTAAGGGGCACAAAAGGTTAAAAACTCAAGTACCAGAGAGAGCGATGGAGACAAGCCATTCATCAGAGGATTCATACTTCAGAACAAAACCTGAATCACAGCCAAATCCTACAATTTAAACCCCCAAAATGAAGCTCCCTTGGGTACCATGGGCTTTTCTTACTGCTCCTCTCCCACCCCCTATGAAGTGTATGCTGTTATATTTTGTGTTGTTCATATAAGGGAAATCATAAGATATTTATTCTTGTGTCTGATTTAATTTTGCTTAATATTATGCTCTCATGTTCCATGCATTTTCTGACAAAAGACTCAAGTTTTGATGCATTTGGAACTGGTTTGCAAGAGAAATTGAGAAGAGTTTGGAGTACCAGGAGAGACACAGTCAATAAAGGTGTAAGCAGAGCCCAGTGTGCGACTCTGGTGGTAGCTCAGAAGACTGGACTATTGATAGAATGTGAACAGTAAATGCTGTGCTCATTGACTTTCAACATTAGTACAGGAGCTACTGAAAAGGTCAAAGCTAAGTGGAATGCATGCTCTTCTTTACATATCCCATGCACTACTGACACCTTCTGACATCTATCAGGACTGTAATTTGCTATTGTTTTATAATTCAAATGGCTGTATTTTAACATTAACTTACAGTGTATTTCATTATGTTTGTAATTTTCATTGTTTGATAACATGACAGCTTCAAACTCTTATTACTGAAGTGTTTATCATCTTGGTATGTAACAGTTGGCTTTTTGTTTAGTTTCTGCAAGTCAGCACAGGAAATTGCATTTAAGTACCAAGATATTCAAGGAAAAGTCGAAAAATGTTCTGGGATAGAAGCTCTTTTGAATGTGTCTTTTATTATATTGCTTTATTACCTGATTTTACTTCCTATTTGCAAAATAATCAACATTTAATATTTATTGAAATCACTTCATTTGCATACCCTGCCATCTATACAAAAGGATGAGGTAGAAAATGTCGATAGTTTAAGTTAAAATTGTGAGTCTGATTCTTTGCATCACAACATTGAAATTGCCCAGCTTTCAAAGGGGTAAGCTGTGCTATGAGTAATTCCCAACATCTTTCCATATGTGCTTAAAAATATTAAGATTTCTTGCTATTTTTGTATCAAAATAATAAGTGTGAACCTCTCTCTCTCTATTGGAGTGATGAGAACCTGCAAGCATTCTAACAAGATTTATTAGCATGTACCTTTTGCCTATTTCTCCTTGATTTAAGTGACATAAAGTACAGTATTTTATGTGTAAATCATTTGTGTGCTGTGGTTGTAGTTTCACACTGTACTCTAGTCCTTCTCCCTGGGCTTTGATCAGTGCTGCTGCACAATGGGCTTGGGTGAAGAAACAGTGTCATCCTGGTCCAGGGTTACTCACCTCTGACTCTGGAGAATGAGCTTCTTGGCTACTGCAGAAGCACCTTGCATTTATCCCATTGAGAAGTTCACCTTCCTGTAGCCAGTAAAACACAGGTGTAATTCATCAGTATTGAGTGGGACTGTTCATTTTCTATCAGTCCTAATAGAACTACACAGTAATCTGTGTCACCTCACAACAAGTCCTTGTTGAGAAACCAAGCTAATTTCAGCCATGAAACAATGCCTCCCATTGGAGAAGGTCTGATAACTTGATCTCCTCTAGTTTATGTTGCAATATAAACATGTTTGCAGAAATCCTTTATAATAACATTTATGCTTACTACAAGTTGGGGTTTTTTTGCAAAATTATATCAGTGATCAAGATGAAACACACAATTGAATCATGGTTTTAAAAATAAAAAATAGTAATTGAAGGAAATTATGTCGATTGTGTTACACTGCCTTTCCCAAACCAACAGAATGGGACATCTCTTGCAATACTCTTCAAGAGTCGTGGGGTGTGAGTTCATTTCCATGTGTTAACATGTCTGTATGTACAACATTTATATCCACCTGTTACAGAATACAGTTAGCCTAACTATAGATGGGGGTTGCAGTGGATTGACAACTGGTGATTAATTTATAACCCCCAGCTGAACTGAGTAAGTGTGGTGCTGAGTGTGGGAGGCCCACCTGAGGACTGTTGCCAGCAGCATAAAAGGCAGAACTGGAGAAGAGGTTAAGCTGTTGGGAGCTGAGGAAGGTTGTTGGGAGCTGATAGAAGCTGTAAGGAACTGTTGGTTCTTTTGGAGGTGCTTGTCATGCTGGTTTTCCTGATGAACTTGGCTGTTTTCCTCCTCTGAGGAGCTTGGTACCTTGTTGGCACTGAGAATAGCTTCAGTTCACTTGGGGGGAGCTCTGGTCCTCACTTTGAGCATTACTTCCTGGCTCCAGAGGGGAAGATGGTGCACTGCCAGTCTCCTGGAGAAACTTGCTGAGTTGGTTTTCCTGACAGGAACTCGGCCATCCTGATTACTGGAGGATCTTGGGGTCTTACTGTTGCTAAGGATGGCTGTGGTACCTTTTGGGGACCTCTGGTGCTTACTTTGAGCATAACTTTCTGGCTCCAGTGTAGATCCCTCAACCTGCTAGCACAGATCCTTCATCCCTCTGGCACAGACCTTATAGATTCCACTACTGACCTTTGAGCCTTCCCAGTGCAGATCCGTGAAACAGGCCTGCATGAGACATTGTTTTGAGCTCTGGGCCTCCAGTTGGGTTTGTGGGAGGCATTGTTATGAGCTCTAAGTCTTCAGTTGGACTCATGCAGGACGTTATCACAGGATGCTGGCCCTCAGCTGGATTCCTGGCCTCTAGTGTGTGAAGAGATTTCCTACATTCTCCTGTATATGATTCTTTAGGTGGCTATAATACATAATCTTATAAAATATGTGTCCTGTATTATATTGTACTCCCTTGCAAAAAAATCCAAATAAAGACAGGGGTATAGTTCAAATTTATTAAAAGTGCTCTCACAAAAAACTAATTTTCTCTTACCTGTAAAGTGAAATTTAAATCAACCCCATGTCTTTGTTAAATGCATTTTTAATAGTGCTAATAGTGCTAATTTTAAAGCTTATTTCTGACACGATCAAAATAAATGTAAGCTGTGAATATCAAGCATATGCTCCAGTTTCAAATTTTAAGAAGCAGCATTATTGGAATTCTGTGGATTATAACTGATTTTAACAGGGCAAAATAACCTGTGTGAGGTCTCTTGAACACCGTGCTTCTTAAGTCTGTGCTCATATGCATCTCACAACAGGTTTATAAGATATGGTAGTATAAAAAACTTCTGTATCAAAATGAAGTTTGCATTTCATGTGTTGATTTTGACTTGCATTACCCACTTTCTAAAATTAAAATCTCTCTGCTTAATTGTAAATCTTTTCTCACAATACAATTTAAGCTTTTGTTTGTATTATTATTGTTGATTTACAACTTAGTTTTTATTTAGCTTTTCTTTATAAGAATGCCATCAATGTGCATGTTTGTGTTTTTCACAAACATAATGCTGGTTGTGCTAATTTTAAAGCTTATTTCATGAACATGTTTGGAGGGATTTTAATTAATTAATTAATTAGAAAAGGAATTGGGCCATAGGCTATGTGTATTCTGCCAAAAATATTATCTTCATTTCCCCATGTCCTGACATAGTAGGAGTCTGGGATTAAGAATTATAGACTAATTGATCTGGCACAACAAGTTTCAAGGCAACCCAAGACTGAGGCTATGGCATGGGCCTGCAAGTTACTTTTAGACAAATTCATAGTGAGAACTGGAAGCAAACAATGGAGCAAAAACATTTTTTAAAAACTTAAAGTTTGGCCCAAAATGAGCTATGTGCAAAGTTGGGGTCAGAGGAAATGTGGTTACTGAAGAGATTAGTGCCATTAAAGATAAGCCTAGTATTTTGAACCTACAGATGTCTACAGATGTCATCTCAGGAATCAGCAAGACCCCACTCACTGCAGGCTTCATTACATAAGGACATGAACCCTTGATTTGAGAAGAGACCTCTGAGCCCCCTGATCAAAAAGGTTGACTATGGAACTAGTTCCCCAGGATCCATTTCACTGTGCTCAGCCATTCATGCAATCAGAGGCCATTGACTGCAGTCAGAATCCAAAGGGGCCTAACTACTGTTGAGACTGGTAGTAGACACTGGCACATCCGCATGGTGCTTTTATTAGTATGTAGATTGGAAGAGTTGTGGGGTCAGGGATACTCCCACCTAAATTTCAAAGGAGGCTTGGAAAAATCTGTGACAGGATCAGAATTGCTTCTAGGTGGCTTGTAAGAGGGGGATTCCTTCTTTTTTCTCAAGTTCAAGTTGGCTATTTAAAAAAAATTATATATTTTTAATGTTACATGTCTGTGATGCATAAACATTACAATCATCTTGGGGAACTGGAACATGTAAATATTGCCTCATGATCACTTTTCCCCTCCTATCCCCTTTTCATCATCCCAATTGCCCCATTCCTAGATTGCTTTTACATCTCCACCAAGATTATCTCCATGTTTCCTATCATGCTACTTTTGTTTTGCTCTTTAAATTATTTATATTTTGAGTAAGAGAAACTGAATGATATTTAATCTTTGTGCTTAGTTTATTACACTTAGCCTCCTGGTCTCAAGTTGTGTCCATTTTCCTAAGAATGACTCAAATTCATCTTTCTTTATGGCTGAGTAGGATTCCATTGTGTAGATACACATTTTCTTTATCCATTGATCTGTTGATGAGTATATAGACTGTTTCCAAAATTAAGCTCTTATCAATTTTGCTGTGATAGATTGGTGAAACCACTGTGGAAATCAGTTTGGAGATTCCTCAGCAAACTAGGTTAGAGGTCCCATTCAACCCAGTTATTCCCCTTCTGGATATTTTCCCAGAAGATCTGAAAACATCATATCACAGCGATATACATGCACCCATGTTCTTAGCAGCGCAATTTGTAATGGCTAAATCATGAAAGCAACCCAAATGTCCATCCACTGAGGATTGGATAAAAAAATTGTGGCATTTTTATATCATGGAATATTACCCCGTTATAAAGAAAGATAAACTCGAGGCTTTTATAGGTAAATGGTCACAACTAGAGACCATATTCATAAGTGAAACAAATCAGACCTGCATGTGCAAGCAACATATTGTCTCACTAGTGTAAGAACCTGAAAGAGTGAATAAAAATTAGGAGGTATGATACACATTGTGAAATGAAAGGAAACTGCTCAAAAGTAAAGAGCAACTCGGGTGAGGGAAAAGAGAAAAGAAAGAAGGGGAAAATTATGTATATATGTATACAGCTAACATAGTTTACTACTGTCCTATATCACTTTATTAAAAGGAACAGTTAATGATTAATTATTTGATCAATCTTGCATGTCTATACTTGTTTCTCTGAGTAACCACTTTGAAGATATCAATATGTAATACAACAATCATTGTTAATTCCCTGTCACCTTGTCTGTAATTCAGTATTGCTTGTACTATTCTTATGCTACTTTGTAAATGGTGGTCTGTTCGTTAATATGTTTTCGTTCTTTTCCTTTTAAAATAAAAAAAATTGCTGCTATAAACTTGAGTATGCATTATCACTGTTATTTGAGGTCATTAGCTCCCTGGAAAATTTCCAGAAGAGCTACATCTGAATGTAAGTGAATTTCTTTTTTCAGTTTTGTTAAGAATTTCCGTGCTGCTTCCCACAGTGGTTGCAGTAATTCACATTCCCCTGAACAGTGCAGAAGGATTACTTTCCCCCCAACAGCTTGTCAGCATTTGTTCCTTTTTGAATTCATAGTGACAGTCATTCTTTGTGAAGTAAGACTGAATCAGTTTTTTTTCTTTTTCCGTACTTCTCATGGCCAAAGATGCTGAACATTTTTATGTACTTATTGGCCATTTTATTTCTTCTTTGGTGAGGGGTCTATTAATTTCAATTGCTCATTTTTTATTTGGTCTTTAATTTTGAGGGTGTGGCTTTTTTAGTTCTTTGTATAGTGTAGATATTATTTCTTTGTTTAGCAGTAGTGGGCAATTTGTCCTTTTCTTTATCTCTTATCTCTGTAGTTTATTTCCTTTGCTGTGTAAAATACTTAATTTGAAATGATCACATCTGTTGCTTCTTGATATTATTTCTTTTGAAATTGGTGTTCTGTTTAGAAAGTCATTGCCTATGCACATGTCTTTATTAGTTGTATTGTTTTTAACTTTGAGCATACTAACTGTTTCTGTTTTCATGTTTAGGTCTTTGATCCATTTTTATTTTATTTTAATAGTAGTGATAAGTGTGAGTCTAGATTCATTGTTTTACAGGTGGGTAACCAGTTTCCCTAGGAACATGTATTAAAAGAGCCTATCTTAGTCCAGTGTGTGTTTGGAGCCCCTTGTCAAAAAATCAAACAGCTGAAGGTAGCTGGAGTTGTTTCTGCATCCTCAATCGTATTCCATTTATCAACATTTTTATTTTTATTTTTTATTTTTAAAATTTTTTTATTTATTTGAAAGAGTAGAAGAAGGATAACATAGTAATAGGGGGATTTATCGAATTACAGACAAAGTGGTAGGACAATATCAATGGTTGTTATTTTACCTATTGGTATCTTCAAGATAGTTTCTTAGGAAAACAAATAGACAAATAATAGTGAGTTACAGGCAAAAATGGTAGGAAATTATCAATGGTTGTTGTACTATACTTTGGTTTCTTCAAAGTGGTTTCTAGGGAAAACAAATAGAGCTATACATGAGTGATCAATTAAATAATCATTGACTATTCTCAATTGTTGTTGTTGAAAACACATAGTAATAAACATACATCCATTTATCAATTGTTGTTGTTGAAAACACATAGTAATAAACATACATCCA